>NW_027394419.1:0-35000 GCF_049309525.1 Garra rufa | reverse complement strand
AAAAGTTCCATGTTGCCACAGTGTCAGATTGGAGAGGATCTGGTTTTCACAGTCTTGCGTCGATGGCCGTCTAGGTGAAGAGGTCTTCACTGATGATCTGTCTCTGGGGCTCATCCAGCTTGCTATCACCTTGTCGGATCACATCCACGTAGCTGCAAGAAAAGGTCACGACCGTCACCGGTATTCTATCGCAGAGGCAATGTTGTAGCTTGTGTGGTTTATCTGAGGTGTGATCATTGCTGGTTGTAAACTTTCCCCGATATCCCATCTGGATGATTTGAAATACAGTCAGCTTCTCAGTTTTTGCCGGTCTCTCTGGACGCTTCTTGAAAAACAAAGTTTTGCTTCGTTTTGTTAGAGTGGCTGGTTGTTGGTCCTCGTCAAAGAGGTGTCTACAGATCATAGCGTGCCGGAGCCAGAAGATTTGTTGTTTTGTCAATATGCTCTCAAGACTTCGCTGCAGGTATCATTAAACTACAGCACAATCACAGCTCACCGCTACCCATCGTAAACAGGTTGGGCCTGTCTGTTCTGGTGGGCTCTCAGTGGTGCTAAATCATCAAATAAAGAGGACGGGATTCAAACCCACACAAACCAAGGTGAGCCTAGCACAACGGATTAGCCTTGCATCGCCTTAACCACTCGACCACCCCGTCACTTTCCGTGGTCCTTTTATTTAACACTCCCGATTCAGACCATCGGCTCATTAGTAGAGCACTCAGTGAACTGAACTGAGTGTGTCAGATAAGGAAGACACAAAAAGCGCAGAGTGGGGTCCCCAGGACGAGGATTACTGCTAAAGGAGCCGAACGACGAGGATGGGATTCGAACCCACGCGTGCAGAGCACAATGGATTAGCAGTCCATCGCCTTAACCACTCGGCCACCTCGTCATTTTACGTGACATTTTTTATTTAGCACTCCTGATTCAGATCATCAGTTCATTAGTAGAGAACTCAAAGAACTGAACTGAGTGTGTTAGATAAGGAGGACACACAAAAAGTTTAGCATGGGGTCCCCAGGACCCAGATTAAGGTCCAGTGCTAAAGGAACCGAACGACAAGAATGGATTCCAACCATTGCACAGAGCAAAATGGATTAGCAGTCCATCGCCTTAACCACTCGGCCACCCCGTCCCCTTGCTGACCGAGATAGGCCATGCTGCGGACCTTTTCAGCTGCTGCTGCCGTGCTTTCAGCTGGCTGTTTTGAGCACAGAGGGAATAGTGAATGAGCCGTCTTTTACACACCTCTAATCTGTTCCGTAGAAACACGGTGCAGCAACCCGTGGCAGGAGACTGTTTGTGCGGCAGTTTAAAGCTTGCTACCACCTTGTCGGTTCACATCCACGTAGGTGCAGAAAAAGGTCACGACCGTCGCCTGCATTCTTTCGCAGAGGCAATATTGTAGCCTATGAGGTTTGTCCGAGGCGCGATCGTTGCTGGTTGAAAACTTTACCCAATACCCCGCCAGGATGACTTGAAATACAGTTATCTTTGGCAATTTTTGCTAGTCTCTCTGGAGGCTTAGAGTTTTGTTGAGAAATATAGCCTTGTTTCGTTTAGGGTTTTTTTTCCTCGCCAAAAAAACGGTCTGCTGATGATAGTGCGCCAGAGCCAGAAGGTTTGTTGTTTTGTCAATATGTTCTCAAGACAAGTATCGTTAAACTGCAACGCAATTACAGCTCACCGTTACCCATCGTAAACATGTTGGTCCTGTCTGGTCCGGTGGCCTCTCAGTGGCGCTAAAGCTTCGAATGCGTGTCGAGCACAATGTATTAGCCTTCCACCGCCTTAACCACTGGACCACCTCGTCATCCGGCGGGGTTTCTTTATTTAACATTCCTGATTCATGTGCATGTGGATGCATTCTTCGTCTTTTGTTTCAGCCGCCGAGGGCCTGTTTTCCACTGAGGCCCTGCGCCAAACTCCCTATGAGACACAATCGAACGTTAGTAGTAACCTCCGATTACGGCCGAATGTGGATTCTGCTCGGACGACGGGGCACCGGTACATCCTTTGTAGCTTTAGCTTATTAGCCAAACGCTACACCAGTTTGCCATTTCCCATGAAATCATCCTTGATTTCCATAAGAAAGGTGCCCCAAATTGGTGGAAAATCACATCTCAACCATACGCTGTCCAAAGCATTAAACCGCCTTCACGCGGCAAAACAGAACATGTTGTTGGCCCGCACTGCTGGGTCAAACTGCGCTTCCCAAAAACAGATTGGGTCAAAACTGACAGAAGAAATCTCTAAGCCTGCTTTAAGCCCTACCCACGGGACGGGTTGACAGTCTCGCACAACGCGAGAGCCTCAGTTTCGCCTGTGTAATTTGGGGGCCAATGAAAACTGCATCCAACTAAAATTACAAACAAAATTTTAGGACTCTAATGATGTTTCAAATGTAACTTTTCTCATCTCTGTTGTTAGGTTGTAACCATCTCTGAGACTCAAAGTGTCAGAACTCGCCTAAGCTGGTTTTGCAAAATGGAGGTCAAGACTATACTTTCAGGGATCATTTCTATAGTTTCTAACTAGGAAATGTGTTTCAAAAGTGTAGTGTCTCCCAAACTACGATGATGAGCTTTGATACTCTTTTCTGAGCGTGAATCGGGTGTGGAGTAATGGTTTATTTCATATGCTCCACACCATTGATGAATGTTCTGTGTGGCATTTAAGCAGCATAGAAGAAGAGAGTATGGTCAGAGTGGTCTCTGAAAAATGTAAATATCAGATTAAAAATCTTATGAGTCGTTATGATTGAGATTTTTTTTTTTTTTTTTTTACATTTTTGTTGGTGGGTGTCACCATCCTTGATATTCAGAATGTCAGGATAAGATGTCAGCTGGTTCTATCAACTTAAAGTTGCCATAAAATGCATTGAGAGAATATTTTAATTTGTTCTTTGATATCTACATAGAAGGTATATGGCATAGGAAAGGGCAAACAATCTCCAGAAACGGTTTTACAGGACCATTTACAACCCTAGGATTTGTCCCTAGAATGAAATGCTCTGTTATTGCCTTTTTTGGAAGCTTCATGAATATTAATGAGCTCTGCTCCGATTGGCTGTTTCACAGAGCTGCTCATCTCTATAGCTGGCACATTGATAAAAATATTTATTTAATTAGGAGCTCTAGCGGCTTTTAATATGTGGTTTGTTGAATCTGCCGTTTTGTATCGCAGACATTTTAGTCTCATTACTGTGATCCATGTGCTCTGTGTAAAGTTATAATGCAGAGGGAGCGCTTCTTACCACACAAGTTCAGCTGCTTCTCGGTGATACTCTGGATCTGTAAATCATTCGCCATCATCAGCGCAGTTATTTCTCCATCATTCACCATCATCAGCACAGTCATCTCTCTGTTTATGTGGTAAGTGATATCTTTTGTACTGCAATGTAACAGGCTAGCGCTAGCATTAAGCTAACCGTGTCCCTTCAGTGGCTTGCCTTGTTTTACTGATGTACTGACGTTACCGATGATTGGGCGATGCAAATGTTGGAGGCGTAACTATTAACGATCCCGGGACTGTTGCGTAACAGTCGGTGTTATGTTGGAACTGACATATAAATCTAGTGTTTGCAAAAGACCACCGAAATATAGAAGATTTATCCTTATCCTTATATAGATTTATCCTTGATTTCCATAAGAAAGGTGCCCCAAATTGGTGGAAAATCACATCTCAACCATACGCTGACCAAAGCATTGAACCGCCTTCACGCGGCAAGACAGAACATGTTGTTGGCCCGCACTGCTGGGTCAAACTGCGCTTCCCAATAACAGATTGGGTCAAAACTGACAGAAGAAAACTCTAAGCCTGCTCTAAGCACTACCCACGGGACGGCTCGACAGTCTTGCACAACGCGAGAGCCTCCGTTTCGCCTGTGTCATTTGGGAGCCGATGAAAACTGCGTCCGACCCGGTGAAGGAGACCACAACCAGCCCGGCTAGCTCAGTCGGTAGAGCATGAGACTCTTAATCTCAGGGTCGTGGGTTCGAGCCCCACGTTGGGCGGCTCTGTTGGCGCTCTTTCTTCCCAACAGGGTGGCGGGCTCCAGCGTGCCCATTCTCCGCACAGGCTAAGTGGATTTTGCGAGCTCCGGAAACATCTTTCAAAACAGCCTGTTAGTACGTGCGATTCTAATCCCTAACCCTAACCCTTGCTTTTACAACCGTGATCCCGCGGCAGCCGATGCGCAATGTCTGTCTCTGTGGCGCAATCGGTTAGCGCGTTCGGCTGTTAACCGAAAGGTTGGTGGTTCGAGCCCACCCAGGGACGTGTGAAACGCTGGTGTTTTGCACGCGCGTCAGGTGTCCACTAACGCCTATGCCATTCTTAGGGTTGCGAGGCACAGCTTTCTCAGGGCGTTTATCCTGTGCACCTTCAATAAGCTGGCTTCTTTTAAAAGAAGTCAGCGGCGGGTGTTTGGTGAACATTTTCACCAGCTCGAGTTTGCTGTGGCATGTGGATTCATTCTTTACTGATGATCTGTCTCTGGGGCTCATCTAGTTGACATGGTATCCGCTGACATTCGGCTGAAGGTGCTGATCCACCATCTGCTCTTGGTACGGACTGGATCCGGGGGACTGCAGTGACCATCTAATCGGAATACAGAATGGATATGGCGGCTACGGTGACCTCAGAATAAGAACAAACAGACTAATTTTAATGTAGATGCAAAAGTTCCATGTTGCCACAGTGTCAGATTGGAGAGGATCTGGTTTTCACAGTCTTGCGTCGATGGCCGTCTAGGTGAAGAGGTCTTCACTGATGATCTGTCTCTGGGGCTCATCCAGCTTGCTATCACCTTGTCGGATCACATCCACGTAGCTGCAAGAAAAGGTCACGACCGTCACCGGTATTCTATCGCAGAGGCAATGTTGTAGCTTGTGTGGTTTATCTGAGGTGTGATCATTGCTGGTTGTAAACTTTCCCCGATATCCCATCTGGATGATTTGAAATACAGTCAGCTTCTCAGTTTTTGCCGGTCTCTCTGGACGCTTCTTGAAAAACAAAGTTTTGCTTCGTTTTGTTAGAGTGGCTGGTTGTTGGTCCTCGTCAAAGAGGTGTCTACAGATCATAGCGTGCCGGAGCCAGAAGATTTGTTGTTTTGTCAATATGCTCTCAAGACTTCGCTGCAGGTATCATTAAACTACAGCACAATCACAGCTCACCGCTACCCATCGTAAACAGGTTGGGCCTGTCTGTTCTGGTGGGCTCTCAGTGGTGCTAAATCATCAAATAAAGAGGACGGGATTCAAACCCACACAAACCAAGGTGAGCCTAGCACAACGGATTAGCCTTGCATCGCCTTAACCACTCGACCACCCCGTCACTTTCCGTGGTCCTTTTATTTAACACTCCCGATTCAGACCATCGGCTCATTAGTAGAGCACTCAGTGAACTGAACTGAGTGTGTCAGATAAGGAAGACACAAAAAGCGCAGAGTGGGGTCCCCAGGACGAGGATTACTGCTAAAGGAGCCGAACGACGAGGATGGGATTCGAACCCACGCGTGCAGAGCACAATGGATTAGCAGTCCATCGCCTTAACCACTCGGCCACCTCGTCATTTTACGTGACATTTTTTATTTAGCACTCCTGATTCAGATCATCAGTTCATTAGTAGAGAACTCAAAGAACTGAACTGAGTGTGTTAGATAAGGAGGACACACAAAAAGTTTAGCATGGGGTCCCCAGGACCCGGATTAAGGTCCAGTGCTAAAGGAACCGAACGACAAGAATGGATTCCAACCATTGCACAGAGCAAAATGGATTAGCAGTCCATCGCCTTAACCACTCGGCCACCCCGTCCCCTTGCTGACCGAGATAGGCCATGCTGCGGACCTTTTCAGCTGCTGCTGCCGTGCTTTCAGCTGGCTGTTTTGAGCACAGAGGGAATAGTGAATGAGCCGTCTTTTACACACCTCTAATCTGTTCCGTAGAAACACGGTGCAGCAACCCGTGGCAGGAGACTGTTTGTGCGGCAGTTTAAAGCTTGCTACCACCTTGTCGGTTCACATCCACGTAGGTGCAGAAAAAGGTCACGACCGTCGCCTGCATTCTTTCGCAGAGGCAATATTGTAGCCTATGAGGTTTGTCCGAGGCGCGATCGTTGCTGGTTGAAAACTTTACCCAATACCCCGCCAGGATGACTTGAAATACAGTTATCTTTGGCAATTTTTGCTAGTCTCTCTGGAGGCTTAGAGTTTTGTTGAGAAATATAGCCTTGTTTCGTTTAGGGTTTTTTTTCCTCGCCAAAAAAACGGTCTGCTGATGATAGTGCGCCAGAGCCAGAAGGTTTGTTGTTTTGTCAATATGTTCTCAAGACAAGTATCGTTAAACTGCAACGCAATTACAGCTCACCGTTACCCATCGTAAACATGTTGGTCCTGTCTGGTCCGGTGGCCTCTCAGTGGCGCTAAAGCTTCGAATGCGTGTCGAGCACAATGTATTAGCCTTCCACCGCCTTAACCACTGGACCACCTCGTCATCCGGCGGGGTTTCTTTATTTAACATTCCTGATTCATGTGCATGTGGATGCATTCTTCGTCTTTTGTTTCAGCCGCCGAGGGCCTGTTTTCCACTGAGGCCCTGCGCCAAACTCCCTATGAGACACAATCGAACGTTAGTAGTAACCTCCGATTACGGCCGAATGTGGATTCTGCTCGGACGACGGGGCACCGGTACATCCTTTGTAGCTTTAGCTTATTAGCCAAACGCTACACCAGTTTGCCATTTCCCATGAAATCATCCTTGATTTCCATAAGAAAGGTGCCCCAAATTGGTGGAAAATCACATCTCAACCATACGCTGTCCAAAGCATTAAACCGCCTTCACGCGGCAAAACAGAACATGTTGTTGGCCCGCACTGCTGGGTCAAACTGCGCTTCCCAAAAACAGATTGGGTCAAAACTGACAGAAGAAATCTCTAAGCCTGCTTTAAGCCCTACCCACGGGACGGGTTGACAGTCTCGCACAACGCGAGAGCCTCAGTTTCGCCTGTGTAATTTGGGGGCCAATGAAAACTGCATCCAACTAAAATTACAAACAAAATTTTAGGACTCTAATGATGTTTCAAATGTAACTTTTCTCATCTCTGTTGTTAGGTTGTAACCATCTCTGAGACTCAAAGTGTCAGAACTCGCCTAAGCTGGTTTTGCAAAATGGAGGTCAAGACTATACTTTCAGGGATCATTTCTATAGTTTCTAACTAGGAAATGTGTTTCAAAAGTGTAGTGTCTCCCAAACTACGATGATGAGCTTTGATACTCTTTTCTGAGCGTGAATCGGGTGTGGAGTAATGGTTTATTTCATATGCTCCACACCATTGATGAATGTTCTGTGTGGCATTTAAGCAGCATAGAAGAAGAGAGTATGGTCAGAGTGGTCTCTGAAAAATGTAAATATCAGATTAAAAATCTTATGAGTCGTTATGATTGAGATTTTTTTTTTTATTTTTTTTACATTTTTGTTGGTGGGTGTCACCATCCTTGATATTCAGAATGTCAGGATAAGATGTCAGCTGGTTCTATCAACTTAAAGTTGCCATAAAATGCATTGAGAGAATATTTTAATTTGTTCTTTGATATCTACATAGAAGGTATATGGCATAGGAAAGGGCAAACAATCTCCAGAAACGGTTTTACAGGACCATTTACAACCCTAGGATTTGTCCCTAGAATGAAATGCTCTGTTATTGCCTTTTTTGGAAGCTTCATGAATATTAATGAGCTCTGCTCCGATTGGCTGTTTCACAGAGCTGCTCATCTCTATAGCTGGCACATTGATAAAAATATTTATTTAATTAGGAGCTCTAGCGGCTTTTAATATGTGGTTTGTTGAATCTGCCGTTTTGTATCGCAGACATTTTAGTCTCATTACTGTGATCCATGTGCTCTGTGTAAAGTTATAATGCAGAGGGAGCGCTTCTTACCACACAAGTTCAGCTGCTTCTCGGTGATACTCTGGATCTGTAAATCATTCGCCATCATCAGCGCAGTTATTTCTCCATCATTCACCATCATCAGCACAGTCATCTCTCTGTTTATGTGGTAAGTGATATCTTTTGTACTGCAATGTAACAGGCTAGCGCTAGCATTAAGCTAACCGTGTCCCTTCAGTGGCTTGCCTTGTTTTACTGATGTACTGACGTTACCGATGATTGGGCGATGCAAATGTTGGAGGCGTAACTATTAACGATCCCGGGACTGTTGCGTAACAGTCGGTGTTATGTTGGAACTGACATATAAATCTAGTGTTTGCAAAAGACCACCGAAATATAGAAGATTTATCCTTATCCTTATATAGATTTATCCTTGATTTCCATAAGAAAGGTGCCCCAAATTGGTGGAAAATCACATCTCAACCATACGCTGACCAAAGCATTGAACCGCCTTCACGCGGCAAGACAGAACATGTTGTTGGCCCGCACTGCTGGGTCAAACTGCGCTTCCCAATAACAGATTGGGTCAAAACTGACAGAAGAAAACTCTAAGCCTGCTCTAAGCACTACCCACGGGACGGCTCGACAGTCTTGCACAACGCGAGAGCCTCCGTTTCGCCTGTGTCATTTGGGAGCCGATGAAAACTGCGTCCGACCCGGTGAAGGAGACCACAACCAGCCCGGCTAGCTCAGTCGGTAGAGCATGAGACTCTTAATCTCAGGGTCGTGGGTTCGAGCCCCACGTTGGGCGGCTCTGTTGGCGCTCTTTCTTCCCAACAGGGTGGCGGGCTCCAGCGTGCCCATTCTCCGCACAGGCTAAGTGGATTTTGCGAGCTCCGGAAACATCTTTCAAAACAGCCTGTTAGTACGTGCGATTCTAATCCCTAACCCTAACCCTTGCTTTTACAACCGTGATCCCGCGGCAGCCGATGCGCAATGTCTGTCTCTGTGGCGCAATCGGTTAGCGCGTTCGGCTGTTAACCGAAAGGTTGGTGGTTCGAGCCCACCCAGGGACGTGTGAAATGCCGGTGTTTTGCACGCGCGTCAGGTGTCCACTAACGCCTATGCCATTCTTAGGGTTGCGAGGCACAGCTTTCTCAGGGCGTTTATCCTGTGCACCTTCAATAAGCTGGCTTCTTTTAAAAGAAGTCAGCGGCGGGTGTTTGGTGAACATTTTCACCAGCTCGAGTTTGCTGTGGCATGTGGATTCATTCTTTACTGATGATCTGTCTCTGGGGCTCATCTAGTTGACATGGTATCCGCTGACATTCGGCTGAAGGTGCTGATCCACCATCTGCTCTTGGTACGGACTGGATCCGGGGGACTGCAGTGACCATCTAATCGGAATACAGAATGGATATGGCGGCTACGGTGACCTCAGAATAAGAACAAACAGACTAATTTTAATGTAGATGCAAAAGTTCCATGTTGCCACAGTGTCAGATTGGAGAGGATCTGGTTTTCACAGTCTTGCGTCGATGGCCGTCTAGGTGAAGAGGTCTTCACTGATGATCTGTCTCTGGGGCTCATCCAGCTTGCTATCACCTTGTCGGATCACATCCACGTAGCTGCAAGAAAAGGTCACGACCGTCACCGGTATTCTATCGCAGAGGCAATGTTGTAGCTTGTGTGGTTTATCTGAGGTGTGATCATTGCTGGTTGTAAACTTTCCCCGATATCCCATCTGGATGATTTGAAATACAGTCAGCTTCTCAGTTTTTGCCGGTCTCTCTGGACGCTTCTTGAAAAACAAAGTTTTGCTTCGTTTTGTTAGAGTGGCTGGTTGTTGGTCCTCGTCAAAGAGGTGTCTACAGATCATAGCGTGCCGGAGCCAGAAGATTTGTTGTTTTGTCAATATGCTCTCAAGACTTCGCTGCAGGTATCATTAAACTACAGCACAATCACAGCTCACCGCTACCCATCGTAAACAGGTTGGGCCTGTCTGTTCTGGTGGGCTCTCAGTGGTGCTAAATCATCAAATGAAGAGGACGGGATTCAAACCCACACAAACCAAGGTGAGCCTAGCACAACGGATTAGCCTTGCATCGCCTTAACCACTCGACCACCCCGTCACTTTCCGTGGTCCTTTTATTTAACACTCCCGATTCAGACCATCGGCTCATTAGTAGAGCACTCAGTGAACTGAACTGAGTGTGTCAGATAAGGAAGACACAAAAAGCGCAGAGTGGGGTCCCCAGGACGAGGATTACTGCTAAAGGAGCCGAACGACGAGGATGGGATTCGAACCCACGCGTGCAGAGCACAATGGATTAGCAGTCCATCGCCTTAACCACTCGGCCACCTCGTCATTTTACGTGACATTTTTTATTTAGCACTCCTGATTCAGATCATCAGTTCATTAGTAGAGAACTCAAAGAACTGAACTGAGTGTGTTAGATAAGGAGGACACACAAAAAGTTTAGCATGGGGTCCCCAGGACCCGGATTAAGGTCCAGTGCTAAAGGAACCGAACGACAAGAATGGATTCCAACCATTGCACAGAGCAAAATGGATTAGCAGTCCATCGCCTTAACCACTCGGCCACCCCGTCCCCTTGCTGACCGAGATAGGCCATGCTGCGGACCTTTTCAGCTGCTGCTGCCGTGCTTTCAGCTGGCTGTTTTGAGCACAGAGGGAATAGTGAATGAGCCGTCTTTTACACACCTCTAATCTGTTCCGTAGAAACACGGTGCAGCAACCCGTGGCAGGAGACTGTTTGTGCGGCAGTTTAAAGCTTGCTACCACCTTGTCGGTTCACATCCACGTAGGTGCAGAAAAAGGTCACGACCGTCGCCTGCATTCTTTCGCAGAGGCAATATTGTAGCCTATGAGGTTTGTCCGAGGCGCGATCATTGCTGGTTGAAAACTTTACCCAATACCCCGCCAGGATGACTTGAAATACAGTTATCTTTGGCAATTTTTGCTAGTCTCTCTGGAGGCTTAGAGTTTTGTTGAGAAATATAGCCTTGTTTCGTTTAGGGTTTTTTTTCCACGCCAAAAAAACGGTCTGCTGATGATAGTGCGCCAGAGCCAGAAGGTTTGTTGTTTTGTCAATATGTTCTCAAGACAAGTATCGTTAAACTGCAACGCAATTACAGCTCACCGTTACCCACCGTTACCCATCGTAAACATGTTGGGCCTGTCTGGTCCGGTGGCCTCTCAGTGGCGCTAAAGCTTCGAATGCGTGTCGAGCACAATGTATTAGCCTTCCACCGCCTTAACCACTGGACCACCTCGTCATCCGGCGGGGTTTCTTTATTTAACATTCCTGATTCATGTGCATGTGGATGCATTCTTCGTCTTTTGTTTCAGCCGCCGAGGGCCTGTTTTCCACTGAGGCCCTGCGCCAAACTCCCTATGAGACACAATCGAACGTTAGTAGTAACCTCCGATTACGGCCGAATGTGGATTCTGCTCGGACGACGGGGCACCGGTACATCCTTTGTAGCTTTAGCTTATTAGCCAAACGCTACACCAGTTTGCCATTTCCCATGAAATCATCCTTGATTTCCATAAGAAAGGTGCCCCAAATTGGTGGAAAATCACATCTCAACCATACGCTGTCCAAAGCATTAAACCGCCTTCACGCGGCAAAACAGAACATGTTGTTGGCCCGCACTGCTGGGTCAAACTGCGCTTCCCAAAAACAGATTGGGTCAAAACTGACAGAAGAAATCTTTAAGCCTGCTTTAAGCCCTACCCACGGGACGGGTTGACAGTCTCGCACAACGCGAGAGCCTCAGTTTCGCCTGTGTAATTTGGGGGCCAATGAAAACTGCATCCAACTAAAATTACAAACAAAATTTTAGGACTCTAATGATGTTTCAAATGTAACTTTTCTCATCTCTGTTGTTAGGTTGTAACCATCTCTGAGACTCAAAGTGTCAGAACTCGCCTAAGCTGGTTTTGCAAAATGGAGGTCAAGACTATACTTTCAGGGATCATTTCTATAGTTTCTAACTAGGAAATGTGTTTCAAAAGTGTAGTGTCTCCCAAACTACGATGATGAGCTTTGATACTCTTTTCTGAGCGTGAATCGGGTGTGGAGTAATGGTTTATTTCATATGCTCCACACCATTGATGAACGTTCTGTGTGGCATTTAAGCAGCATAGAAGAAGAGAGTATGGTCAGAGTGGTCTCTGAAAAATGTAAATATCAGATTAAAAATCTTATGAGTCGTTATGATTGAGATTTTTTTTTTTTTTTTTTACATTTTTGTTGGTGGGTGTCACCATCCTTGATATTCAGAATGTCAGGATAAGATGTCAGCTGGTTCTATCAACTTAAAGTTGCCATAAAATGCATTGAGAGAATATTTTAATTTGTTATTTGATATCTGCATAGAAGGTATATGGCATAGGAAAGGGCAAACAATCTCCAGAAACGGTTTTACAGGACCATTTACAACCCTAGGATTTGTCCCTAGAATGAAATGCTCTGTTATTGCCTTTTTTGGAAGCTTCATGAATATTAATGAGCTCTGCTCCGATTGGCTGTTTCACAGAGCTGCTCATCTCTATAGCTGGCACATTGATAAAAATATTTATTTAATTAGGAGCTCTAGCGGCTTTTAATATGTGGTTTGTTGAATCTGCCGTTTTGTATCGCAGACATTTTAGTCTCATTACTGTGATCCATGTGCTCTGTGTAAAGTTATAATGCAGAGGGAGCGCTTCTTACCACACAAGTTCAGCTGCTTCTCGGTGATACTCTGGATCTGTAAATCATTCGCCATCATCAGCGCAGTTATTTCTCCATCATTCACCATCATCAGCACAGTCATCTCTCTGTTTATGTGGTAAGTGATATCTTTTGTACTGCAATGTAACAGGCTAGCGCTAGCATTAAGCTAACCGTGTCCCTTCAGTGGCTTGCCTTGTTTTACTGATGTACTGACGTTACCGATGATTGGGCGATGCAAATGTTGGAGGCGTAACTATTAACGATCCCGGGACTGTTGCGTAACAGTCGGTGTTATGTTGGAACTGACATATAAATCTAGTGTTTGCAAAAGACCACCGAAATATAGAAGATTTATCCTTATCCTTATATAGATTTATCCTTGATTTCCATAAGAAAGGTGCCCCAAATTGGTGGAAAATCACATCTCAACCATACGCTGACCAAAGCATTGAACCGCCTTCACGCGGCAAGACAGAACATGTTGTTGGCCCGCACTGCTGGGTCAAACTGCGCTTCCCAATAACAGATTGGGTCAAAACTGACAGAAGAAAACTCTAAGCCTGCTCTAAGCACTACCCACGGGACGGCTCGACAGTCTTGCACAACGCGAGAGCCTCCGTTTCGCCTGTGTCATTTGGGAGCCGATGAAAACTGCGTCCGACCCGGTGAAGGAGACCACAACCAGCCCGGCTAGCTCAGTCGGTAGAGCATGAGACTCTTAATCTCAGGGTCGTGGGTTCGAGCCCCACGTTGGGCGGCTCTGTTGGCGCTCTTTCTTCCCAACAGGGTGGCGGGCTCCAGCGTGCCCATTCTCCGCACAGGCTAAGTGGATTTTGCGAGCTCCGGAAACATCTTTCAAAACAGCCTGTTAGTACGTGCGATTCTAATCCCTAACCCTAACCCTTGCTTTTACAACCGTGATCCCGCGGCAGCCGATGCGCAATGTCTGTCTCTGTGGCGCAATCGGTTAGCGCGTTCGGCTGTTAACCGAAAGGTTGGTGGTTCGAGCCCACCCAGGGACGTGTGAAATGCCGGTGTTTTGCACGCGCGTCAGGTGTCCACTAACGCCTATGCCATTCTTAGGGTTGCGAGGCACAGCTTTCTCAGGGCGTTTATCCTGTGCACCTTCAATAAGCTGGCTTCTTTTAAAAGAAGTCAGCGGCGGGTGTTTGGTGAACATTTTCACCAGCTCGAGTTTGCTGTGGCATGTGGATTCATTCTTTACTGATGATCTGTCTCTGGGGCTCATCTAGTTGACATGGTATCCGCTGACATTCGGCTGAAGGTGCTGATCCACCATCTGCTCTTGGTACGGACTGGATCCGGGGGACTGCAGTGACCATCTAATCGGAATACAGAATGGATATGGCGGCTACGGTGACCTCAGAATAAGAACAAACAGACTAATTTTAATGTAGATGCAAAAGTTCCATGTTGCCACAGTGTCAGATTGGAGAGGATCTGGTTTTCACAGTCTTGCGTCGATGGCCGTCTAGGTGAAGAGGTCTTCACTGATGATCTGTCTCTGGGGCTCATCCAGCTTGCTATCACCTTGTCGGATCACATCCACGTAGCTGCAAGAAAAGGTCACGACCGTCACCGGTATTCTATCGCAGAGGCAATGTTGTAGCTTGTGTGGTTTATCTGAGGTGTGATCATTGCTGGTTGTAAACTTTCCCCGATATCCCATCTGGATGATTTGAAATACAGTCAGCTTCTCAGTTTTTGCCGGTCTCTCTGGACGCTTCTTGAAAAACAAAGTTTTGCTTCGTTTTGTTAGAGTGGCTGGTTGTTGGTCCTCGTCAAAGAGGTGTCTACAGATCATAGCGTGCCGGAGCCAGAAGATTTGTTGTTTTGTCAATATGCTCTCAAGACTTCGCTGCAGGTATCATTAAACTACAGCACAATCACAGCTCACCGCTACCCATCGTAAACAGGTTGGGCCTGTCTGTTCTGGTGGGCTCTCAGTGGTGCTAAATCATCAAATGAAGAGGACGGGATTCAAACCCACACAAACCAAGGTGAGCCTAGCACAACGGATTAGCCTTGCATCGCCTTAACCACTCGACCACCCCGTCACTTTCCGTGGTCCTTTTATTTAACACTCCCGATTCAGACCATCGGCTCATTAGTAGAGCACTGAGTGAACTGAACTGAGTGTGTCAGATAAGGAAGACACAAAAAGCGCAGAGTGGGGTCCCCAGGACGAGGATTACTGCTAAAGGAGCCGAACGACGAGGATGGGATTCGAACCCACGCGTGCAGAGCACAATGGATTAGCAGTCCATCGCCTTAACCACTCGGCCACCTCGTCATTTTACGTGACATTTTTTATTTAGCACTCCTGATTCAGATCATCAGTTCATTAGTAGAGAACTCAAAGAACTGAACTGAGTGTGTTAGATAAGGAGGACACACAAAAAGTTTAGCATGGGGTCCCCAGGACCCGGATTAAGGTCCAGTGCTAAAGGAACCGAACGACAAGAATGGATTCCAACCATTGCACAGAGCAAAATGGATTAGCAGTCCATCGCCTTAACCACTCGGCCACCCCGTCCCCTTGCTGACCGAGATAGGCCATGCTGCGGACCTTTTCAGCTGCTGCTGCCGTGCTTTCAGCTGGCTGTTTTGAGCACAGAGGGAATAGTGAATGAGCCGTCTTTTACACACCTCTAATCTGTTCCGTAGAAACACGGTGCAGCAACCCGTGGCAGGAGACTGTTTGTGCGGCAGTTTAAAGCTTGCTACCACCTTGTCGGTTCACATCCACGTAGGTGCAGAAAAAGGTCACGACCGTCGCCTGCATTCTTTCGCAGAGGCAATATTGTAGCCTATGAGGTTTGTCCGAGGCGCGATCATTGCTGGTTGAAAACTTTACCCAATACCCCGCCAGGATGACTTGAAATACAGTTATCTTTGGCAATTTTTGCTAGTCTCTCTGGAGGCTTAGAGTTTTGTTGAGAAATATAGCCTTGTTTCGTTTAGGGTTTTTTTTCCTCGCCAAAAAAACGGTCTGCTGATGATAGTGCGCCAGAGCCAGAAGGTTTGTTGTTTTGTCAATATGTTCTCAAGACAAGTATCGTTAAACTGCAACGCAATTACAGCTCACCGTTACCCATCGTAAACATGTTGGGCCTGTCTGGTCCGGTGGCCTCTCAGTGGCGCTAAAGCTTCGAATGCGTGTCGAGCACAATGTATTAGCCTTCCACCGCCTTAACCACTGGACCACCTCGTCATCCGGCGGGGTTTCTTTATTTAACATTCCTGATTCATGTGCATGTGGATGCATTCTTCGTCTTTTGTTTCAGCCGCCGAGGGCCTGTTTTCCACTGAGGCCCTGCGCCAAACTCCCTATGAGACACAATCGAACGTTAGTAGTAACCTCCGATTACGGCCGAATGTGGATTCTGCTCGGACGACGGGGCACCGGTACATCCTTTGTAGCTTTAGCTTATTAGCCAAACGCTACACCAGTTTGCCATTTCCCATGAAATCATCCTTGATTTCCATAAGAAAGGTGCCCCAAATTGGTGGAAAATCACATCTCAACCATACGCTGTCCAAAGCATTAAACCGCCTTCACGCGGCAAAACAGAACATGTTGTTGGCCCGCACTGCTGGGTCAAACTGCGCTTCCCAAAAACAGATTGGGTCAAAACTGACAGAAGAAATCTCTAAGCCTGCTTTAAGCCCTACCCACGGGACGGGTTGACAGTCTCGCACAACGCGAGAGCCTCCGTTTCGCCTGTGTAATTTGGGGGCCAATGAAAACTGCATCCAACTAAAATTACAAACAAAATTTTAGGACTCTAATGATGTTTCAAATGTAACTTTTCTCATCTCTGTTGTTAGGTTGTAACCATCTCTGAGACTCAAAGTGTCAGAACTCGCCTAAGCTGGTTTTGCAAAATGGAGGTCAAGACTATACTTTCAGGGATCATTTCTATAGTTTCTAACTAGGAAATGTGTTTCAAAAGTGTAGTGTCTCCCAAACTACGATGATGAGCTTTGATACTCTTTTCTGAGCGTGAATCGGGTGTGGAGTAATGGTTTATTTCATATGCTCCACACCATTGATGAACGTTCTGTGTGGCATTTAAGCAGCACAGAAGAAGAGAGTATGGTCAGAGTGGTCTCTGAAAAATGTAAATATCAGATTAAAAATCTTATGAGTCGTTATGATTGAGATTTTTTTTTTTTTTTTTTACATTTTTGTTGGTGGGTGTCACCATCCTTGATATTCAGAATGTCAGGATAAGATGTCAGCTGGTTCTATCAACTTAAAGTTGCCATAAAATGCATTGAGAGAATATTTTAATTTGTTATTTGATATCTGCATAGAAGGTATATGGCATAGGAAAGGGCAAACAATCTCCAGAAACGGTTTTACAGGACCATTTACAACCCTAGGATTTGTCCCTAGAATGAAATGCTCTGTTATTGCCTTTTTTGGAAGCTTCATGAATATTAATGAGCTCTGCTCCGATTGGCTGTTTCACAGAGCTGCTCATCTCTATAGCTGGCACATTGATAAAAATATTTATTTAATTAGGAGCTCTAGCGGCTTTTAATATGTGGTTTGTTGAATCTGCCGTTTTGTATCGCAGACATTTTAGTCTCATTACTGTGATCCATGTGCTCTGTGTAAAGTTATAATGCAGAGGGAGCGCTTCTTACCACACAAGTTCAGCTGCTTCTCGGTGATACTCTGGATCTGTAAATCATTCGCCATCATCAGCGCAGTTATTTCTCCATCATTCACCATCATCAGCACAGTCATCTCTCTGTTTATGTGGTAAGTGATATCTTTTGTACTGCAATGTAACAGGCTAGCGCTAGCATTAAGCTAACCGTGTCCCTTCAGTGGCTTGCCTTGTTTTACTGATGTACTGACGTTACCGATGATTGGGCGATGCAAATGTTGGAGGCGTAACTATTAACGATCCCGGGACTGTTGCGTAACAGTCGGTGTTATGTTGGAACTGACATATAAATCTAGTGTTTGCAAAAGACCACCGAAATATAGAAGATTTATCCTTATCCTTATATAGATTTATCCTTGATTTCCATAAGAAAGGTGCCCCAAATTGGTGGAAAATCACATCTCAACCATACGCTGACCAAAGCATTGAACCGCCTTCACGCGGCAAGACAGAACATGTTGTTGGCCCGCACTGCTGGGTCAAACTGCGCTTCCCAATAACAGATTGGGTCAAAACTGACAGAAGAAAACTCTAAGCCTGCTCTAAGCACTACCCACGGGACGGCTCGACAGTCTTGCACAACGCGAGAGCCTCCGTTTCGCCTGTGTCATTTGGGAGCCGATGAAAACTGCGTCCGACCCGGTGAAGGAGACCACAACCAGCCCGGCTAGCTCAGTCGGTAGAGCATGAGACTCTTAATCTCAGGGTCGTGGGTTCGAGCCCCACGTTGGGCGGCTCTGTTGGCGCTCTTTCTTCCCAACAGGGTGGCGGGCTCCAGCGTGCCCATTCTCCGCACAGGCTAAGTGGATTTTGCGAGCTCCGGAAACATCTTTCAAAACAGCCTGTTAGTACGTGCGATTCTAATCCCTAACCCTAACCCTTGCTTTTACAACCGTGATCCCGCGGCAGCCGATGCGCAATGTCTGTCTCTGTGGCGCAATCGGTTAGCGCGTTCGGCTGTTAACCGAAAGGTTGGTGGTTCGAGCCCACCCAGGGACGTGTGAAATGCCGGTGTTTTGCACGCGCGTCAGGTGTCCACTAACGCCTATGCCATTCTTAGGGTTGCGAGGCACAGCTTTCTCAGGGCGTTTATCCTGTGCACCTTCAATAAGCTGGCTTCTTTTAAAAGAAGTCAGCGGCGGGTGTTTGGTGAACATTTTCACCAGCTCGAGTTTGCTGTGGCATGTGGATTCATTCTTTACTGATGATCTGTCTCTGGGGCTCATCTAGTTGACATGGTATCCGCTGACATTCGGCTGAAGGTGCTGATCCACCATCTGCTCTTGGTACGGACTGGATCCGGGGGACTGCAGTGACCATCTAATCGGAATACAGAATGGATATGGCGGCTACGGTGACCTCAGAATAAGAACAAACAGACTAATTTTAATGTAGATGCAAAAGTTCCATGTTGCCACAGTGTCAGATTGGAGAGGATCTGGTTTTCACAGTCTTGCGTCGATGGCCGTCTAGGTGAAGAGGTCTTCACTGATGATCTGTCTCTGGGGCTCATCCAGCTTGCTATCACCTTGTCGGATCACATCCACGTAGCTGCAAGAAAAGGTCACGACCGTCACCGGTATTCTATCGCAGAGGCAATGTTGTAGCTTGTGTGGTTTATCTGAGGTGTGATCATTGCTGGTTGTAAACTTTCCCCGATATCCCATCTGGATGATTTGAAATACAGTCAGCTTCTCAGTTTTTGCCGGTCTCTCTGGACGCTTCTTGAAAAACAAAGTTTTGCTTCGTTTTGTTAGAGTGGCTGGTTGTTGGTCCTCGTCAAAGAGGTGTCTACAGATCATAGCGTGCCGGAGCCAGAAGATTTGTTGTTTTGTCAATATGCTCTCAAGACTTCGCTGCAGGTATCATTAAACTACAGCACAATCACAGCTCACCGCTACCCATCGTAAACAGGTTGGGCCTGTCTGTTCTGGTGGGCTCTCAGTGGTGCTAAATCATCAAATGAAGAGGACGGGATTCAAACCCACACAAACCAAGGTGAGCCTAGCACAACGGATTAGCCTTGCATCGCCTTAACCACTCGACCACCCCGTCACTTTCCGTGGTCCTTTTATTTAACACTCCCGATTCAGACCATCGGCTCATTAGTAGAGCACTGAGTGAACTGAACTGAGTGTGTCAGATAAGGAAGACACAAAAAGCGCAGAGTGGGGTCCCCAGGACGAGGATTACTGCTAAAGGAGCCGAACGACGAGGATGGGATTCGAACCCACGCGTGCAGAGCACAATGGATTAGCAGTCCATCGCCTTAACCACTCGGCCACCTCGTCATTTTACGTGACATTTTTTATTTAGCACTCCTGATTCAGATCATCAGTTCATTAGTAGAGAACTCAAAGAACTGAACTGAGTGTGTTAGATAAGGAGGACACACAAAAAGTTTAGCATGGGGTCCCCAGGACCCGGATTAAGGTCCAGTGCTAAAGGAACCGAACGACAAGAATGGATTCCAACCATTGCACAGAGCAAAATGGATTAGCAGTCCATCGCCTTAACCACTCGGCCACCCCGTCCCCTTGCTGACCGAGATAGGCCATGCTGCGGACCTTTTCAGCTGCTGCTGCCGTGCTTTCAGCTGGCTGTTTTGAGCACAGAGGGAATAGTGAATGAGCCGTCTTTTACACACCTCTAATCTGTTCCGTAGAAACACGGTGCAGCAACCCGTGGCAGGAGACTGTTTGTGCGGCAGTTTAAAGCTTGCTACCACCTTGTCGGTTCACATCCACGTAGGTGCAGAAAAAGGTCACGACCGTCGCCTGCATTCTTTCGCAGAGGCAATATTGTAGCCTATGAGGTTTGTCCGAGGCGCGATCATTGCTGGTTGAAAACTTTACCCAATACCCCGCCAGGATGACTTGAAATACAGTTATCTTTGGCAATTTTTGCTAGTCTCTCTGGAGGCTTAGAGTTTTGTTGAGAAATATAGCCTTGTTTCGTTTAGGGTTTTTTTTCCTCGCCAAAAAAACGGTCTGCTGATGATAGTGCGCCAGAGCCAGAAGGTTTGTTGTTTTGTCAATATGTTCTCAAGACAAGTATCGTTAAACTGCAACGCAATTACAGCTCACCGTTACCCATCGTAAACATGTTGGGCCTGTCTGGTCCGGTGGCCTCTCAGTGGCGCTAAAGCTTCGAATGCGTGTCGAGCACAATGTATTAGCCTTCCACCGCCTTAACCACTGGACCACCTCGTCATCCGGCGGGGTTTCTTTATTTAACATTCCTGATTCATGTGCATGTGGATGCATTCTTCGTCTTTTGTTTCAGCCGCCGAGGGCCTGTTTTCCACTGAGGCCCTGCGCCAAACTCCCTATGAGACACAATCGAACGTTAGTAGTAACCTCCGATTACGGCCGAATGTGGATTCTGCTCGGACGACGGGGCACCGGTACATCCTTTGTAGCTTTAGCTTATTAGCCAAACGCTACACCAGTTTGCCATTTCCCATGAAATCATCCTTGATTTCCATAAGAAAGGTGCCCCAAATTGGTGGAAAATCACATCTCAACCATACGCTGTCCAAAGCATTAAACCGCCTTCACGCGGCAAAACAGAACATGTTGTTGGCCCGCACTGCTGGGTCAAACTGCGCTTCCCAAAAACAGATTGGGTCAAAACTGACAGAAGAAATCTCTAAGCCTGCTTTAAGCCCTACCCACGGGACGGGTTGACAGTCTCGCACAACGCGAGAGCCTCCGTTTCGCCTGTGTAATTTGGGGGCCAATGAAAACTGCATCCAACTAAAATTACAAACAAAATTTTAGGACTCTAATGATGTTTCAAATGTAACTTTTCTCATCTCTGTTGTTAGGTTGTAACCATCTCTGAGACTCAAAGTGTCAGAACTCGCCTAAGCTGGTTTTGCAAAATGGAGGTCAAGACTATACTTTCAGGGATCATTTCTATAGTTTCTAACTAGGAAATGTGTTTCAAAAGTGTAGTGTCTCCCAAACTACGATGATGAGCTTTGATACTCTTTTCTGAGCGTGAATCGGGTGTGGAGTAATGGTTTATTTCATATGCTCCACACCATTGATGAACGTTCTGTGTGGCATTTAAGCAGCACAGAAGAAGAGAGTATGGTCAGAGTGGTCTCTGAAAAATGTAAATATCAGATTAAAAATCTTATGAGTCGTTATGATTGAGATTTTTTTTTTTTTTTTTTACATTTTTGTTGGTGGGTGTCACCATCCTTGATATTCAGAATGTCAGGATAAGATGTCAGCTGGTTCTATCAACTTAAAGTTGCCATAAAATGCATTGAGAGAATATTTTAATTTGTTATTTGATATCTGCATAGAAGGTATATGGCATAGGAAAGGGCAAACAATCTCCAGAAACGGTTTTACAGGACCATTTACAACCCTAGGATTTGTCCCTAGAATGAAATGCTCTGTTATTGCCTTTTTTGGAAGCTTCATGAATATTAATGAGCTCTGCTCCGATTGGCTGTTTCACAGAGCTGCTCATCTCTATAGCTGGCACATTGATAAAAATATTTATTTAATTAGGAGCTCTAGCGGCTTTTAATATGTGGTTTGTTGAATCTGCCGTTTTGTATCGCAGACATTTTAGTCTCATTACTGTGATCCATGTGCTCTGTGTAAAGTTATAATGCAGAGGGAGCGCTTCTTACCACACAAGTTCAGCTGCTTCTCGGTGATACTCTGGATCTGTAAATCATTCGCCATCATCAGCGCAGTTATTTCTCCATCATTCACCATCATCAGCACAGTCATCTCTCTGTTTATGTGGTAAGTGATATCTTTTGTACTGCAATGTAACAGGCTAGCGCTAGCATTAAGCTAACCGTGTCCCTTCAGTGGCTTGCCTTGTTTTACTGATGTACTGACGTTACCGATGATTGGGCGATGCAAATGTTGGAGGCGTAACTATTAACGATCCCGGGACTGTTGCGTAACAGTCGGTGTTATGTTGGAACTGACATATAAATCTAGTGTTTGCAAAAGACCACCGAAATATAGAAGATTTATCCTTATCCTTATATAGATTTATCCTTGATTTCCATAAGAAAGGTGCCCCAAATTGGTGGAAAATCACATCTCAACCATACGCTGACCAAAGCATTGAACCGCCTTCACGCGGCAAGACAGAACATGTTGTTGGCCCGCACTGCTGGGTCAAACTGCGCTTCCCAATAACAGATTGGGTCAAAACTGACAGAAGAAAACTCTAAGCCTGCTCTAAGCACTACCCACGGGACGGCTCGACAGTCTTGCACAACGCGAGAGCCTCCGTTTCGCCTGTGTCATTTGGGAGCCGATGAAAACTGCGTCCGACCCGGTGAAGGAGACCACAACCAGCCCGGCTAGCTCAGTCGGTAGAGCATGAGACTCTTAATCTCAGGGTCGTGGGTTCGAGCCCCACGTTGGGCGGCTCTGTTGGCGCTCTTTCTTCCCAACAGGGTGGCGGGCTCCAGCGTGCCCATTCTCCGCACAGGCTAAGTGGATTTTGCGAGCTCCGGAAACATCTTTCAAAACAGCCTGTTAGTACGTGCGATTCTAATCCCTAACCCTAACCCTTGCTTTTACAACCGTGATCCCGCGGCAGCCGATGCGCAATGTCTGTCTCTGTGGCGCAATCGGTTAGCGCGTTCGGCTGTTAACCGAAAGGTTGGTGGTTCGAGCCCACCCAGGGACGTGTGAAATGCCGGTGTTTTGCACGCGCGTCAGGTGTCCACTAACGCCTATGCCATTCTTAGGGTTGCGAGGCACAGCTTTCTCAGGGCGTTTATCCTGTGCACCTTCAATAAGCTGGCTTCTTTTAAAAGAAGTCAGCGGCGGGTGTTTGGTGAACATTTTCACCAGCTCGAGTTTGCTGTGGCATGTGGATTCATTCTTTACTGATGATCTGTCTCTGGGGCTCATCTAGTTGACATGGTATCCGCTGACATTCGGCTGAAGGTGCTGATCCACCATCTGCTCTTGGTACGGACTGGATCCGGGGGACTGCAGTGACCATCTAATCGGAATACAGAATGGATATGGCGGCTACGGTGACCTCAGAATAAGAACAAACAGACTAATTTTAATGTAGATGCAAAAGTTCCATGTTGCCACAGTGTCAGATTGGAGAGGATCTGGTTTTCACAGTCTTGCGTCGATGGCCGTCTAGGTGAAGAGGTCTTCACTGATGATCTGTCTCTGGGGCTCATCCAGCTTGCTATCACCTTGTCGGATCACATCCACGTAGCTGCAAGAAAAGGTCACGACCGTCACCGGTATTCTATCGCAGAGGCAATGTTGTAGCTTGTGTGGTTTATCTGAGGTGTGATCATTGCTGGTTGTAAACTTTCCCCGATATCCCATCTGGATGATTTGAAATACAGTCAGCTTCTCAGTTTTTGCCGGTCTCTCTGGACGCTTCTTGAAAAACAAAGTTTTGCTTCGTTTTGTTAGAGTGGCTGGTTGTTGGTCCTCGTCAAAGAGGTGTCTACAGATCATAGCGTGCCGGAGCCAGAAGATTTGTTGTTTTGTCAATATGCTCTCAAGACTTCGCTGCAGGTATCATTAAACTACAGCACAATCACAGCTCACCGCTACCCATCGTAAACAGGTTGGGCCTGTCTGTTCTGGTGGGCTCTCAGTGGTGCTAAATCATCAAATGAAGAGGACGGGATTCAAACCCACACAAACCAAGGTGAGCCTAGCACAACGGATTAGCCTTGCATCGCCTTAACCACTCGACCACCCCGTCACTTTCCGTGGTCCTTTTATTTAACACTCCCGATTCAGACCATCGGCTCATTAGTAGAGCACTCAGTGAACTGAACTGAGTGTGTCAGATAAGGAAGACACAAAAAGCGCAGAGTGGGGTCCCCAGGACGAGGATTACTGCTAAAGGAGCCGAACGACGAGGATGGGATTCGAACCCACGCGTGCAGAGCACAATGGATTAGCAGTCCATCGCCTTAACCACTCGGCCACCTCGTCATTTTACGTGACATTTTTTATTTAGCACTCCTGATTCAGATCATCAGTTCATTAGTAGAGAACTCAAAGAACTGAACTGAGTGTGTTAGATAAGGAGGACACACAAAAAGTTTAGCATGGGGTCCCCAGGACCCGGATTAAGGTCCAGTGCTAAAGGAACCGAACGACAAGAATGGATTCCAACCATTGCACAGAGCAAAATGGATTAGCAGTCCATCGCCTTAACCACTCGGCCACCCCGTCCCCTTGCTGACCGAGATAGGCCATGCTGCGGACCTTTTCAGCTGCTGCTGCCGTGCTTTCAGCTGGCTGTTTTGAGCACAGAGGGAATAGTGAATGAGCCGTCTTTTACACACCTCTAATCTGTTCCGTAGAAACACGGTGCAGCAACCCGTGGCAGGAGACTGTTTGTGCGGCAGTTTAAAGCTTGCTACCACCTTGTCGGTTCACATCCACGTAGGTGCAGAAAAAGGTCACGACCGTCGCCTGCATTCTTTCGCAGAGGCAATATTGTAGCCTATGAGGTTTGTTTGAGGCGCGATCATTGCTGGTTGAAAACTTTACCCAATACCCCGCCAGGATGACTTGAAATACAGTTATCTTTGGCAATTTTTGCTAGTCTCTCTGGAGGCTTAGAGTTTTGTTGAGAAATATAGCCTTGTTTCGTTTAGGGTTTTTTTTCCTCGCCAAAAAAACGGTCTGCTGATGATAGTGCGCCAGAGCCAGAAGGTTTGTTGTTTTGTCAATATGTTCTCAAGACAAGTATCGTTAAACTGCAACGCAATTACAGCTCACCGTTACCCATCGTAAACATGTTGGGCCTGTCTGGTCCGGTGGCCTCTCAGTGGCGCTAAAGCTTCGAATGCGTGTCGAGCACAATGTATTAGCCTTCCACCGCCTTAACCACTGGACCACCTCGTCATCCGGCGGGGTTTCTTTATTTAACATTCCTGATTCATGTGCATGTGGATGCATTCTTCGTCTTTTGTTTCAGCCGCCGAGGGCCTGTTTTCTACTGAGGCCCTGCGCCAAACTCCCTATGAGACACAATCGAACGTTAGTAGTAACCTCCGATTACGGCCGAATGTGGATTCTGCTCGGACGACGGGGCACCGGTACATCCTTTGTAGCTTTAGCTTATTAGCCAAACGCTACACCAGTTTGCCATTTCCCATGAAATCATCCTTGATTTCCATAAGAAAGGTGCCCCAAATTGGTGGAAAATCACATCTCAACCATACGCTGTCCAAAGCATTAAACCGCCTTCACGCGGCAAAACAGAACATGTTGTTGGCCCGCACTGCTGGGTCAAACTGCGCTTCCCAAAAACAGATTGGGTCAAAACTGACAGAAGAAATCTCTAAGCCTGCTTTAAGCCCTACCCACGGGACGGGTTGACAGTCTCGCACAACGCGAGAGCCTCCGTTTCGCCTGTGTAATTTGGGGGCCAATGAAAACTGCATCCAACTAAAATTACAAACAAAATTTTAGGACTCTAATGATGTTTCAAATGTAACTTTTCTCATCTCTGTTGTTAGGTTGTAACCATCTCTGAGACTCAAAGTGTCAGAACTCGCCTAAGCTGGTTTTGCAAAATGGAGGTCAAGACTATACTTTCAGGGATCATTTCTATAGTTTCTAACTAGGAAATGTGTTTCAAAAGTGTAGTGTCTCCCAAACTACGATGATGAGCTTTGATACTCTTTTCTGAGCGTGAATCGGGTGTGGAGTAATGGTTTATTTCATATGCTCCACACCATTGATGAACGTTCTGTGTGGCATTTAAGCAGCATAGAAGAAGAGAGTATGGTCAGAGTGGTCTCTGAAAAATGTAAATATCAGATTAAAAATCTTATGAGTCGTTATGATTGAGATTTTTTTTTTTACATTTTTGTTGGTGGGTGTCACCATCCTTGATATTCAGAATGTCAGGATAAGATGTCAGCTGGTTCTATCAACTTAAAGTTGCCATAAAATGCATTGAGAGAATATTTTAATTTGTTCTTTGATATCTGCATAGAAGGTATATGGCATAGGAAAGGGCAAACAATCTCCAGAAACGGTTTTACAGGACCATTTACAACCCTAGGATTTGTCCCTAGAATGAAATGCTCTGTTATTGCCTTTTTTGGAAGCTTCATGAATATTAATGAGCTCTGCTCCGATTGGCTGTTTCACAGAGCTGCTCATCTCTATAGCTGGCACATTGATAAAAATATTTATTTAATTAGGAGCTCTAGCGGCTTTTAATATGTGGTTTGTTGAATCTGCCGTTTTGTATCGCAGACATTTTAGTCTCATTACTGTGATCCATGTGCTCTGTGTAAAGTTATAATGCAGAGGGAGCGCTTCTTACCACACAAGTTCAGCTGCTTCTCGGTGATACTCTGGATCTGTAAATCATTCGCCATCATCAGCGCAGTTATTTCTCCATCATTCACCATCATCAGCACAGTCATCTCTCTGTTTATGTGGTAAGTGATATCTTTTGTACTGCAATGTAACAGGCTAGCGCTAGCATTAAGCTAACCGTGTCCCTTCAGTGGCTTGCCTTGTTTTACTGATGTACTGACGTTACCGATGATTGGGCGATGCAAATGTTGGAGGCGTAACTATTAACGATCCCGGGACTGTTGCGTAACAGTCGGTGTTATGTTGGAACTGACATATAAATCTAGTGTTTGCAAAAGACCACCGAAATATAGAAGATTTATCCTTATCCTTATATAGATTTATCCTTGATTTCCATAAGAAAGGTGCCCCAAATTGGTGGAAAATCACATCTCAACCATACGCTGACCAAAGCATTGAACCGCCTTCACGCGGCAAGACAGAACATGTTGTTGGCCCGCACTGCTGGGTCAAACTGCGCTTCCCAATAACAGATTGGGTCAAAACTGACAGAAGAAAACTCTAAGCCTGCTCTAAGCACTACCCACGGGACGGCTCGACAGTCTTGCACAACGCGAGAGCCTCCGTTTCGCCTGTGTCATTTGGGAGCCGATGAAAACTGCGTCCGACCCGGTGAAGGAGACCACAACCAGCCCGGCTAGCTCAGTCGGTAGAGCATGAGACTCTTAATCTCAGGGTCGTGGGTTCGAGCCCCACGTTGGGCGGCTCTGTTGGCGCTCTTTCTTCCCAACAGGGTGGCGGGCTCCAGCGTGCCCACAGGCTAAGTGGATTTTGCGAGCTCCGGAAACATCTTTCAAAACAGCCTGTTAGTACGTGCGATTCTAATCCCTAACCCTAACCCTTGCTTTTACAACCGTGATCCCGCGGCAGCAGATGCGCAATGTCTGTCTCTGTGGCACAATCGGTTAGCGCGTTCGGCTGTTAACCGAAAGGTTGGTGGTTCGAGCCCACCCAGGGACGTGTGAAATGCCGGTGTTTTGCATGCGCGTCAGGTGTCCACTAGCGCCTATGCCATTCTTAGGGTTGCGAGGCACAGCTTTCTCAGGGCGTTTATCCTGTGCACCTTCAATAAGCTGGCTTCTTTTAAAAGAAGTCAGCGGCGGGTGTTTGGTGAACATTTTCACCAGCTCGAGTTTGCTGTGGCATGTGGATTCATTCTTTACTGATGATCTGTCTCTGGGGCTCATCTAGTTGACATGGTATCCGCTGACATTCGGCTGAAGGTGCTGATCCACCATCTGCTCTTGGTACGGACTGGATCCGGGGGACTGCAGTGACCATCTAATCGGAATACAGAATGGATATGGCGGCTACGGTGACCTCAGAATAAGAACAAACAGACTAATTTTAATGTAGATGCAAAAGTTCCATGTTGCCACAGTGTCAGATTGGAGAGGATCTGGTTTTCACAGTCTTGCGTCGATGGCCGTCTAGGTGAAGAGGTCTTCACTGATGATCTGTCTCTGGGGCTCATCCAGCTTGCTATCACCTTGTCGGATCACATCCACGTAGCTGCAAGAAAAGGTCACGACCGTCACCGGTATTCTATCGCAGAGGCAATGTTGTAGCTTGTGTGGTTTATCTGAGGTGTGATCATTGCTGGTTGTAAACTTTCCCCGATATCCCATCTGGATGATTTGAAATACAGTCAGCTTCTCAGTTTTTGCCGGTCTCTCTGGACGCTTCTTGAAAAACAAAGTTTTGCTTCGTTTTGTTAGAGTGGCTGGTTGTTGGTCCTCGTCAAAGAGGTGTCTACAGATCATAGCGTGCCGGAGCCAGAAGATTTGTTGTTTTGTCAATATGCTCTCAAGACTTCGCTGCAGGTATCATTAAACTACAGCACAATCACAGCTCACCGCTACCCATCGTAAACAGGTTGGGCCTGTCTGTTCTGGTGGGCTCTCAGTGGTGCTAAATCATCAAATGAAGAGGACGGGATTCAAACCCACACAAACCAAGGTGAGCCTAGCACAACGGATTAGCCTTGCATCGCCTTAACCACTCGACCACCCCGTCACTTTCCGTGGTCCTTTTATTTAACACTCCCGATTCAGACCATCGGCTCATTAGTAGAGCACTCAGTGAACTGAACTGAGTGTGTCAGATAAGGAAGACACAAAAAGCGCAGAGTGGGGTCCCCAGGACGAGGATTACTGCTAAAGGAGCCGAACGACGAGGATGGGATTCGAACCCACACGTGCAGAGCACAATGGATTAGCAGTCCATCGCCTTAACCACTCGGCCACCTCGTCATTTTACGTGACATTTTTTATTTAGCACTCCTGATTCAGATCATCAGTTCATTAGTAGAGAACTCAAAGAACTGAACTGAGTGTGTTAGATAAGGAGGACACACAAAAAGTTTAGCATGGGGTCCCCAGGACCCGGATTAAGGTCCAGTGCTAAAGGAACCGAACGACAAGAATGGATTCCAACCATTGCACAGAGCAAAATGGATTAGCAGTCCATCGCCTTAACCACTCGGCCACCCCGTCCCCTTGCTGACCGAGATAGGCCATGCTGCGGACCTTTTCAGCTGCTGCTGCCGTGCTTTCAGCTGGCTGTTTTGAGCACAGAGGGAATAGTGAATGAGCCGTCTTTTACACACCTCTAATCTGTTCCGTAGAAACACGGTGCAGCAACCCGTGGCAGGAGACTGTTTGTGCGGCAGTTTAAAGCTTGCTACCACCTTGTCGGTTCACATCCACGTAGGTGCAGAAAAAGGTCACGACCGTCGCCTGCATTCTTTCGCAGAGGCAATATTGTAGCCTATGAGGTTTGTCCGAGGCGCGATCATTGCTGGTTGAAAACTTTACCCAATACCCCGCCAGGATGACTTGAAATACAGTTATCTTTGGCAATTTTTGCTAGTCTCTCTGGAGGCTTAGAGTTTTGTTGAGAAATATAGCCTTGTTTCGTTTAGGGTTTTTTTTCCTCGCCAAAAAAACGGTCTGCTGATGATAGTGCGCCAGAGCCAGAAGGTTTGTTGTTTTGTCAATATGTTCTCAAGACAAGTATCGTTAAACTGCAACGCAATTACAGCTCACCGTTACCCATCGTAAACATGTTGGGCCTGTCTGGTCCGGTGGCCTCTCAGTGGCGCTAAAGCTTCGAATGCGTGTCGAGCACAATGTATTAGCCTTCCACCGCCTTAACCACTGGACCACCTCGTCATCCGGCGGGGTTTCTTTATTTAACATTCCTGATTCATGTGCATGTGGATGCATTCTTCGTCTTTTGTTTCAGCCGCCGAGGGCCTGTTTTCCACTGAGGCCCTGCGCCAAACTCCCTATGAGACACAATCGAACGTTAGTAGTAACCTCCGATTACGGCCGAATGTGGATTCTGCTCGGACGACGGGGCACCGGTACATCCTTTGTAGCTTTAGCTTATTAGCCAAACGCTACACCAGTTTGCCATTTCCCATGAAATCATCCTTGATTTCCATAAGAAAGGTGCCCCAAATTGGTGGAAAATCACATCTCAACCATACGCTGTCCAAAGCATTAAACCGCCTTCACGCGGCAAAACAGAACATGTTGTTGGCCCGCACTGCTGGGTCAAACTGCGCTTCCCAAAAACAGATTGGGTCAAAACTGACAGAAGAAATCTCTAAGCCTGCTTTAAGCCCTACCCACGGGACGGGTTGACAGTCTCGCACAACGCGAGAGCCTCCGTTTCGCCTGTGTAATTTGGGGGCCAATGAAAACTGCATCCAACTAAAATTACAAACAAAATTTTAGGACTCTAATGATGTTTCAAATGTAACTTTTCTCATCTCTGTTGTTAGGTTGTAACCATCTCTGAGACTCAAAGTGTCAGAACTCGCCTAAGCTGGTTTTGCAAAATGGAGGTCAAGACTATACTTTCAGGGATCATTTCTATAGTTTCTAACTAGGAAATGTGTTTCAAAAGTGTAGTGTCTCCCAAACTACGATGATGAGCTTTGATACTCTTTTCTGAGCGTGAATCGGGTGTGGAGTAATGGTTTATTTCATATGCTCCACACCATTGATGAACGTTCTGTGTGGCATTTAAGCAGCATAGAAGAAGAGAGTATGGTCAGAGTGGTCTCTGAAAAATGTAAATATCAGATTAAAAATCTTATGAGTCGTTATGATTGAGATTTTTTTTTTTTTTTTTTACATTTTTGTTGGTGGGTGTCACCATCCTTGATATTCAGAATGTCAGGATAAGATGTCAGCTGGTTCTATCAACTTAAAGTTGCCATAAAATGCATTGAGAGAATATTTTAATTTGTTCTTTGATATCTACATAGAAGGTATATGGCATAGGAAAGGGCAAACAATCTCCAGAAACGGTTTTACAGGACCATTTACAACCCTAGGATTTGTCCCTAGAATGAAATGCTCTGTTATTGCCTTTTTTGGAAGCTTCATGAATATTAATGAGCTCTGCTCCGATTGGCTGTTTCACAGAGCTGCTCATCTCTATAGCTGGCACATTGATAAAAATATTTATTTAATTAGGAGCTCTAGCGGCTTTTAATATGTGGTTTGTTGAATCTGCCGTTTTGTATCGCAGACATTTTAGTCTCATTACTGTGATCCATGTGCTCTGTGTAAAGTTATAATGCAGAGGGAGCGCTTCTTACCACACAAGTTCAGCTGCTTCTCGGTGATACTCTGGATCTGTAAATCATTCGCCATCATCAGCGCAGTTATTTCTCCATCATTCACCATCATCAGCACAGTCATCTCTCTGTTTATGTGGTAAGTGATATCTTTTGTACTGCAATGTAACAGGCTAGCGCTAGCATTAAGCTAACCGTGTCCCTTCAGTGGCTTGCCTTGTTTTACTGATGTACTGACGTTACCGATGATTGGGCGATGCAAATGTTGGAGGCGTAACTATTAACGATCCCGGGACTGTTGCGTAACAGTCGGTGTTATGTTGGAACTGACATATAAATCTAGTGTTTGCAAAAGACCACCGAAATATAGAAGATTTATCCTTATCCTTATATAGATTTATCCTTGATTTCCATAAGAAAGGTGCCCCAAATTGGTGGAAAATCACATCTCAACCATACGCTGACCAAAGCATTGAACCGCCTTCACGCGGCAAGACAGAACATGTTGTTGGCCCGCACTGCTGGGTCAAACTGCGCTTCCCAATAACAGATTGGGTCAAAACTGACAGAAGAAAACTCTAAGCCTGCTCTAAGCACTACCCACGGGACGGCTCGACAGTCTTGCACAACGCGAGAGCCTCCGTTTCGCCTGTGTCATTTGGGAGCCGATGAAAACTGCGTCCGACCCGGTGAAGGAGACCACAACCAGCCCGGCTAGCTCAGTCGGTAGAGCATGAGACTCTTAATCTCAGGGTCGTGGGTTCGAGCCCCACGTTGGGCGGCTCTGTTGGCGCTCTTTCTTCCCAACAGGGTGGCGGGCTCCAGCGTGCCCATTCTCCGCACAGGCTAAGTGGATTTTGCGAGCTCCGGAAACATCTTTCAAAACAGCCTGTTAGTACGTGCGATTCTAATCCCTAACCCTAACCCTTGCTTTTACAACCGTGATCCCGCGGCAGCAGATGCGCAATGTCTGTCTCTGTGGCGCTACCTGGAGCAGGATCGTCTGTTTCCGCGGCCGTCTCCTCGTCCAATCGCCGATCTCGCCGTCCATTGTGAGAATGGACGAGAGCCAATCGCATCGTTCGAGCTCCATTGTTGAGAGCCACTCACAGCGCTTAGTTTCATTATAAGTCAGGTTCAAAAATCAGACAAACGGAATATAGGATAACTTTTCAAAGTAAGTAATACATGTTTTCTACTTTCTTCCTCTCTGTTTACAATGTTCTCAATTGGTAACTCGTTACGTTTCGTCCGTCGTTCATCCGTGTTTGGCGTTCACAAACCTTTGACTCGCGAATTGCCCATAATGAAACACTGTTTAAATGTAATCTTACTTTCTAAAGTCTATTTACTCGTTCTTAAGTTCGATTTAAATGGGGGAAAAAACGCGTTTCAGCTGTAAGTGCAGTCATTCCTTATGACAGTTTACCGTGTTTTTACTATAGTGAATCGTAGTAACACCGATATAAAGTTGGTTCGACGTTTGACGTTTGACATTTGTCAGAGATTCAGCCTTGGAAATCTTCAATAGTTCTTTAACGATTGAGCACAATGACAAGAAACATATTATGTTCTAACTGTTTGCAAATGTAGAGGAGAACACACAATATGTTTTATTTGTTTTAATCTGCCTTAAGGAATTGTAACTGATAGAGTTTATAATGTAATAGTGCAGGATAGGGACCGTCTGCAAAGTGCAAAACGCAGAGCAAAAAGCACAATTATTTCATCTAAATGCTTCACTTGTGAAATGTATAAAACATAAATTTCAAATTTAAGGGTTGTGTCTTATTACTGGTTCATAAAAGAACATTTAGATATATATTTTATTCACAGATCTATAGCGCAACAAAAGTTATTGAAATGAAACCATTGAGTAAAAGCTCCTAAAGCATGACAAATATTGTGCAGTTTACCGCCCCCTAGAGGAAGATACTGAACTTGTTTTGACCAAATTTGACATTCAGGAGTTTAAATGAATTAATTTTAGAATGCACACAGTTTGATATGTAAACTCCAGGTGGTGTGTCTGGTTACTTGTTCAAAGATCAATATTTACAGCCATCTTTCACTATCAAATGTAAATCAGGATGTACGCTATTGAATTCAATTTGAATCTGTTAACACATTCATTCTTGAAACATACAGTTTTGCCAGATCAATTTCAAAGGTTGTGTCTTATTACTGGTTCATAGACCAACAATTCAATGTTGGTTTTATTCACAAAACTACAACACAGCACATGATATTAAAATATCAACGAGTAGGTCAATCAATGTAAAGTACATATGTTCTTCCATCTTAACTTCAAAGAATGTGTCTTATTACTGATTCATAGGAGAACATTTTGGTGTTGTTTTCAGTCATGTAACTATAATAGAACACATACTATTGAACATGAAAGCACTACATAATTTACTTAAAAATAAATACAAGCTTCTGTCTCAGCTTCAAAGGGTGTGTCTTGTTACAGATTTCATAAAGAACATTTTGCAGTGGTTTTCATTGTCAAAAGTGATGCAGAAGTCACGCTATTGATATTAAAAAATCACTTGTGAAACCTTCCAAAGAGTGTCCTGTATTACTGCCCCCTAGAGGAACATACTGCTGTTTTGACTGAGTTTGACATTCAAACTTAAAAATTAATTTAAAATCAGTACTGTCTTCTATCCTAACGTCAAAGGCTGTGTCTTGTTACAGATTTTATAAAGAGCATTTTGCAGTGGTTTTCATTGTCAAAAGTGAAGCATAAGTCACGCTATTGATATTAAAATATAGCTTGCCAAACCTTTAAAAGAGTGTCCTGTATTACTGCCCCCTAGAGGAACATACTGCTGTTTCGACTGAGTTTGACATTCAAACTATTTAAATAAATTCATTTAAAATGCATACAGTTTTCTGTCTCGACTTCACAGGCTGTGTCTTGTTCCTTGGGTCTAAAAGAGCATTTCCATGTAAGTTTTACTGTCATGTGTAAATCAGGATACATGCTATTGAATTCAATTCAAATCTGTAAATAAATTCATTTAAAATGATTGCAGTTTTATTTCCTCAAATCTTAAGGGTGTGTCTTATTACTGATTCCTAGAAGAACATTTTGGTGGTGGTTTCAATCTTGTAACTATAATAAGACACATTCTATTGCACATGAAAGCATTACAAAATTTAGTTTAAAATAAATACAAGCTTCTGTCTCAGCTTCAAAGGATGTGTCTTGTTACAGATTTCATAAAGAACATTTTGCAGTAGTTTTCATTGTCAAAAGTGATGCAGAAGTCACGCTATTGATATTAAAATATAGCTTGTGAAACCTTTAAAAGAGAGTCCTGTATTACTGCCCCCTAGAGGAACATACTGCTGTTTCGACATTCAAAATAATAAATTAATTATAATCAATATAGTCTTCTATCCTAACTTCAAAGGCTGTGTTTTGTAACTGGTTTCTAGAAAAACATGTTGATGGTAGTTTTAGTCACAGAACTATAATAGAACACATACTATTGAAAATTAAACCAATGCAAGAAGTAGTTTAAAATAAATAGTTTGACATTCAAACTTATGCATTTATTTAAAATCAATACAGTATTCTATTTCAACTTCAAAAAGTGTGTCTTGTTTATGATTCCCAAATTAACATTTTAAATTCAGGTTTTACTGTCATACGCCATTCAGGACACACGCCATTGAGT
>NW_027394418.1:0-36618 GCF_049309525.1 Garra rufa | reverse complement strand
ATATGGAGCAAAAGTGAGAGCGCGCGGAACTTGTCATTTGAAGGCGAAAAATCTGCGTTTGAGACTCGTAGCAGCAGATTCAAGCAGTTGTAGTAATTGGACTTGCGATTATGTTAGAAAACTATTCAAGAAAAGTAATGCATTTGTGATCAGATATTCTACAAGTTTGCAACTCTCATTGTATGGATTCACATATTAATTTGCGGGTGTGTAAAATTTGTCCGTGACTTCACATTTTTGATACGGGTGTGCGAATGCGTTTTGCACCATATTCACTGCAGCAACTGTACAAAAAATGTGAGCGTACGAGTTTCTTCATGTGTGATTCGTAGAATCGGATTTGTGCACCTGCAGTGAAGAATGTGTGAAGGTGTAACTGTTGTGTTGTGTTTGTAGGAGAGGAAAAAAATCTACAAGTTTACAACTCCTAAAAAATTTTTCTCTGTGACTTCAAATTTATTGATACACATGTGTGGGTATGCTCTACAGCTACAAATTCCGCTCGCACATGTGTTCAGTAGTTTTGCACCAAAAATACCTTCATACTTCTCCCTAAATGGGCGGAGACCGTTCGGAAAACGCGGGCTGCATTTCGATTGGTTAATCATGCTCCCCTGCACCGGAGGCGGAGTCTCTGCGGGAGCTCGCAATCAAAATGGACGACGAGTGATGCAGCAGCTGCAAATTAGGTAAGTAAATAAAGGATTAAGATTAATATTGATTCATAAAAGTACTTTTCTTTGTATGGTTAGTTATCTATGCACTGTTTTCTGGTGGCAGTCGTTAAAAATATATGTTCACGCCGTCATAATCAATATGCGATTTAAGAAGCTGAAGATAGACTGCGTCTAAATAATTAAAAGTATTTCGGAAGTTTTGGAAGAACTGTGACATCAATGAGGAAATAGACTCTTTATTAAGCATCCAAATGCCTTGAATTCGCGTTGTGATTGAGAGGATTAATCATCGTTGTTCCCTGAAATGGCTTTATTGGTAAAGAAAACGATGACTGTAAAGAGAAAAAGGCATAACGTTACGTATGGTAAGTTATAGTTAACGTTAATGGGTTGATTCATATGCCTTGAAATGCGCAAAATTAACATTTATTTGACAGAAATTAGTTAATCTAATACACAATCTGCAATTTAGCAAATATTTAATTTGTCATCTGTGGTGATAATACCTTTTTCCTGAGCTTTGTGGAATATATACTTTTTCTCAACCTATACTTTAATTTAAAAGCTTACAGTATTGCATATTACCTATCTTAATGTGGTTTTTACTTGATTTTTACTTCTTTATGTCAATTAACTGTAACTGAGGTCAGCTCAGCCAGTTTTAAGAATATAAATTTGTAATTTAGAATTGATAATTCTTTATTAATATTGTATTGACTGTTTCAATGCAGGTAAGACTGTCCCATTTAACATATTAATATAATTAAATGTTTAAAGTCTGAATAGCAGAATAACAAAAAAAGGACTTAAAGCATCTCTTTAGCATAATTAACACATCTTTAATAATTTTTTTATGAAATATATAATTAGAGGTACAGACGTAAAAGTTATGTAAAGTTAGCTATGTAAACCACCATGAAATTAATTGTGCTGATTTTATCTCATGTCAACCTCATTGTACAATACAGCCATACATAGAGGCTGTTTACCTCAAATGAATGTGTATGCAGAGTGCTTTGTTTTCCCTGTGTGTTTTTTTTAAGTGAACTGCACTAAAAACCAAACCTACAGCAAACTACTCACACCACCTGAAGTAGTCTGAGTGTGTTTGGACTATGGGTCTTTCTCATAAAATTCAAAATTCATATCAAACACACTGGAATGAAGCAATTCTGTGTATACCTGTATATATGGTGCAGCACATTACAGATGTATATATTTGCAAATGTTCTGCAAAACATTGTGTTTTTATAGTACTGTATCTTAATTTCTGCAGGTAGAGGAAAAGGAAAATGGTTCTAGGCGACGCAGGCTTAACCCTGAACATGATGCAGAGTGCCACATAGAATCAAAAGCTGACAAGCCATACCTTGAGCAGCGATTCATTAACAAGTTCAAAGGTACAGTACTCCATACACTGGACTATGGAGGTATTGTATATTTTTTGAATATGATACACCACCAGTTTTGAATTTTAAGCAGTTCAGTGAATTGCAGAAAATTACTTCCTCAGTATTTTTGTTTTACTTTATAAATAAAATACAATTATTAAATCAAGATATACTTATTGTGAAATGCAACAAGAAGAATAAAAAAAATAGTTTGCTTAAACCAAGAACAAATATCTGTAAGTAGGGTATGAAAATCAATTAAGTATTGGCAGATAATTATTCTTGTTTTAATCATAAACTTGCTTTTCATCAATTTCACTAAAAGAACTTAAATCATTAACAAACAAAAAAATATTTTTCTCTCACTTGTTTGATTGGGTTTACTTTGTATACTTTCAGGAAAATCTGATCATGTTTTCGGTCATATTTATGCAGAAATATAGAAAATTCAAAAGGGTTCACAAACTATCAAGCAGCACTGTGTTTAAATAGCTAGAAACATGAGATACTGTGCTTAATGTTTATTAATAAACTTAAGCATTACCTAATTAAAGATTTATTATTTTATGCAAATTAAAATGCCTACAAATGGCATTCAACTTTCAATTAATATGGTTATGCATGTTTTTAAAATTTACGAAGGATTTTAACAGATGTTTGGGAACTATTAAAAGCTTTTGTTAATGTACAACACTTTTGCTGCTATAATAGCAGTGCTATTGAGGTGTGATACTGGTACGGTTAGGAACAGGTTTAGTGTTACAGATAGGTTAAAGGTTTGGCTGAGGAGTCAGATTATTGCAGGAGGGACATATTAACATGGTAGCATAGTACAACAATAGTTTGTGAAGTGCTTAAATTAACTAATTAATCTTAGACTTACAGTGTCGAGATTTGGTCTTGGAGTTTCTTTAAGCTTGAACAAATTTAATATCAATATTTATGTACATTCATTCTCTATTTGACAGATGAATGCAGACACCGTTACAGAGATGTCAAGACCCTTCCCAGAAGCAAGTTCAGAACAGGTATTGTGTCATTTTGGTTAAGTGTGCTTACTTTATATCTGCAAAATAGAAAGTTGACAGAGACTTGAGGTAGAGTTACACACCATTTAACAGAACACACTGCATTGTGAGGACAGAATGGTTTGCCAGGACATTAAAGTGTGTCAATGATTAGTGAAAAGTAGGCATATAACTGTCATAATGTACTGATAAATAGGGCTGGGCGATATGCAAAAAAAATCTTAGCGATAACTGCCTTAGAAAATATTGTGATATCCGATAATATCGAGCAAATTCTGAGCAAGAACGATAACATTTTTTTTTTTTTTCTTTCTGGTATCCTAGTTTGGAGGTCTCTTTTGGCCAGTTTATAATGAAATAAAAATAACTGCTTCATTTGTTAAGCATGAGTAATTAAATTTTCTTTTTCGTATTTACATTTTTAGAATTTTATTTTATTACTCAAAATACAACTTCCACAATAACCGGGCTGCAAACAATGAAACTCTGAACGCGTTAGAGATGAGCTCAAACGTCAACCGAATCCACAGCTTCCTTTCAATGACCTTTCAATGCAGTGCGCTGTTAGTGACATAAAAAATCTGGATCTTAGTACTTTAAGATTCTGCACGTTTCGCGGGCCATCACATGATTTTTTTTCTTTTTTTAGCTTGTGAAAATATTTGATATCAATATTTATGTACATTCATTCTTTCTTTGACGGATGAATGCAGACACCGTTACTGAGATGTCAAGACCCTTCCCAGAAGCAAGTTCAGAACAGGTATTGTGTCATTTTGGTTAAGTGTGCTTACTTCATCTCTGCAAAATAGAAAGTTGACAGAGACTTGAGGTAGAGTTACACACCATTTAACAGAAAACACACTGCATTGTGAGGACAGAATGGTTTGCCAGGACATTGAAGTGAAACCATAGGCTACACTAGGGCTGGGCGGTATGATGGCATATATGGCTACTGTGGTATGACAGGTCCACCGTAAAAGATATTTTTTTAGTCTGTGTTTACCACAACATGTAAATAAGTGGGCATGGCTATAGGGCTGTGATGGTGGAAGACTAAAATTTTTACCACTAAAATAACAAATACATTTCAAATAAATAATACATTTAAATAAGAATGTTAAATATTAAACCAAAATTTGTTGGAAACATTTGTAACAACCTTGCCCGGGCCTTCAGTGTAACAGCCGGTGCTGGATTGACGAGGCGAAAGTCAAAGTCAAATAACGAATACTTTTAATCTTGATTTCCAAGGAAGAGACAGGGGATTTCCACAAACACTGAACACATTCGATGACCGACAAAGACAGAACTCAAAGACAGACTTATAAAGGCAAACTAATCAGGAAAACACAGGTGAAACAGATAATGGGCAAACAAGGACTAATCACAGGACTAAACCAAATAATCACAAACAGACGGGGGAGGACAGAGGGAGAAACCAAATGACAAGCAGTGCAAAACAAAAGGTGCGTTCGAGCTCATGCTGCGCTGCGCAGACCGATCGGCGAGATTAGCCGAAAGCAGTCGGGGAGGAGCTGAAAACGGAGCCGTCAAGTCGGACAAGTTGGAGATCTCGTTGCTCTCTCAAACATGGCAGATCACGTGGCGTTTGCCTACTTTATTGCAGATGAATTGGAAGCTATAGAAATACCTTTTTTGTTGGAAGAAATGCAGCACATGCAAGTGAAGCAGCAACTACAGATTTCAGCATCAATCAGTGTTGACCACATTACATTAAATGTCTGTGACATTTTAGTTATTCCATAAAAAATATTACTTAAATATGCAGCTGAATACTATAAGTGGTCTGTATGAAAAAAGTACAATAATAAACTTATGCATAAATCCAATATAAAGAATTTAAGGGAATAAAATGTACTGCAGTCAAAAGATCGTAAACTATTTACGAAATGGCATGCAAATTGATTTGTTATGCAATTATATGGATTGAAGCACGAAACACGCGTGATCATCGTCATGTGGTGAATGTGGCCAATCATGAGAAGCTGTGACGTCATCACAGCCTGGCGCAGTCCCTTCTGAAATGTTGCGCTGGCTGAGCAAGCCGGCTGTTCTCGAAACGCTCTCGCGTTACTTTGATGCCACACGTGACGTCACGTGGCGTCGGCGCCGGTTCAAGTCGGACAAAATTTCTAACCGGCATGCACTACTTCAAGTCAGCCGCCGATCGGTCTGCGCAGCGCTGCATGAAGTCGAACGCACCTAAAGGCAAATGACAAGAGACATAAGGAGACATGTGACATTCAGCTCATCAGAATTACAGGCCTGATTTACCATTCACAGAGCTGAGCTGTGCAGCACTTGAACGTGAGCTGAGGCAATATAGTAGCTAAACTGTAATTCTGTAATTTTACGTGTCTAAGAAAATGTAAAAAAAAAAATACCTGGGAGCCTAAAATATCATTCTCAAATGGACTCTGGATCATTGTAAATCTGAAGACTTTCACTTTCAAAGTGACACATTAGGCTATAATAAAAATATAATTTGCTATTCCACATGCATTATTTTAGATACAAACAGGCAAATATTTGAAATAATTAAGACTTTAAATTTATCTTTTTTTTTTGAGAGAGAGAATGCTGAATTTATATGATTAAAATACAGTAAAAGACAACATAAAGTACTATAGACATTTCAAAAGGTAATTTATTTCTGTGATTGAAGCTGAATTTTCAGCATCATTACGTCAGTCTTCGGTGTCACATACACTATATTGCCAAAAGTATTTGCTCACCTACCTTGACTCGCATATGAACTTAAGTGACATCCCATTCATAATCCATAGAGTTCAATATGAAGTCGGTCCACCCTTTTGCAGCTATAATAGCTTCAACTTTTCTGGGAAGGCTGTCCACAAGGTTTAGGAGTGTGTTTATGGGAATTTTTGACCATTCTTCCAGAAGCGCATTTGTGGGGTCACACACTGATGTTGGACGAGAAGGTCTGGCCCTCAGTCTCTGCTCTGATTCATTCCAAAGGTGTTCTATCGGGTTGAGGTCAGGACTCTCTGCAGACCAGTCAAGTTCATCCACACCAGACTCTGTCATCCATGTCTTTATGGACTTTGCTTTGTGCATTGGTGCACAGTCATGTTGGAAGAGGAAGGGGCCAGCTCCAAACAAAGTTTGGAGCATGGAATTGTCCATAATGTCTTGATATGCTGAAGCTTTCAGAGTTCCTTTCACTGGACTGGAACTAAGGGGCCAAGCCCAGCTCCTGAAAAACAGCCCCACACCATAATCCCTTCTCCACCAAACTTTACACTATGTGCCTCAGCATCCGTTGACCCTGCTCCGTCAGTTTACGTGGCCTACCATTTTGTGGCGGAGTTGCTGTCATTCCCAAATGCTTCCACGTTCTTATAATAAAGCTGACAGTTGACTGTTGAATATTTAGGAGCAAGGAAATTTCACAACTGGACTGCACAGGGTGCATCCTATCACAGTTCCACACTGGAATTCACTGAGCTCCTGAGAGCGACCCAATCTTTCACAAATGTTTGAAAAACAGTCTGCATGCCTAGGGGCTTGATTTTATACACCTGTGGCCATGGAAGTGATCGGAACACCTGATTCCGATTATTTGGATGGGTGAGCAAATACTTTTGGCAATATAGTATAGCTCTTCAGAAGTTATTCTATTATGCTGTTTTGCTGCCTAATTATTATCAGTTACTAATTTATGTTCAGTTATTACTAATTGTTCTTAATTATTATAATCAATACTAAAAACTTTTTGTTTAATGTTTTTGTGGAAACTGTAATACTTTAACCTTTTCAGGATTATTTGATGAATACAAAGTTAACAGCATTTATTTGAAATATAAATTATTTGTATTAAGTATAAATATCCTTACTGTCACTTCAGAACAGTCAGAAATGTTTCTTGAGCAGCAAATCAGAATGATTTCTAAATAATAGCACAATAAAAAAGCACCATAAATATAGCCCACATTCTGCACTAAATTCCAGGTCTTCTAGAGCAGAGCATTGTGTTAAATGGACTGATATTAAATTAGGTATTTAACTTTAGTGATATTAAACTGTCTCTCTAAAAGAGATGTGTACAAATTCTTCTAAATTATCTACTAATTGTCATATACACCAGGAAAGACAAATTCTAATGTAAAGAAGTATAGCAGTCATTCATTAATGTTAATGATAATAATTTCATTTTAAAAAATAGCATTTTATTTCTGCAGTGTGTTATATTTTTATGTTAGTAAGTGGTAAAAATTGCTCTGTGCATGATGAGCTGGTGGGTTTATGGTGTGGTGTGTTGCGGACCAGGTGTGGTTTGCTGCTCTGTGCCAGAAAGTCCAGGGCCATTTTTAGCCCCAGTTTTAGGTTTACAACCCTACATGGCTAACTCACATTAAACAAGTTTATTAAAGAAACATGGAGAAAAATTAATAAGTAGATGTAGAGGACCTACAAAATAATCCAAAAGAGAGAGAAAAAAAAAAGTTTTCATTTTGATGAAGTGTTTACATATTTACTGTAAATGCCCTGTATGGGTCTTTGTTTAATTAGTGCAGTATCACACAAAGGCCGTTTGTCCCAGTTATCAAAAGAAAGGCAGAAAATCACTCACTGCTCTTGGCTGAATCACATTAGTAGCCCTAATAAAGATTCATCTAAATGTATTTATATAACTAAATGTCTGATTGAAAGAATGAAGAATGTGGTAAACCAGTTGTTATAAAGAATGCATAATTAGCCTATATGTGGTTTAATTTCATTTTAATATATCTCAGCAGTTAAATCTGTGTCTATCATGATAAAACCTTAATATGAAACCTACTTAATGTGTTTGGTAATTTTAGAGAAATGTTTAATAAATGCATTACACTTTAATTAAACCCATTAGATTTTAGCTGACTAAATCTACTTTAGATTTAGTTGACTAAAATCTTATATTTAGTTGACTAAATCTAGACTAAAATTAAAAACAATTCAGATGACTAAAATATGACTAAAACTAAATCAAAATTTGCTGTCAAAATTAACACTGGTGGTCAGTATGAGAGAATTGTACTTAAAGCTCCTAATTTTAACTGCTCTAATACAAGATACACAAGTTTTTATGGTCCTGTCAAACAGACAAAAACATAAACATGATGAATAGGATGTGCCTTTGCATGGTTAAACAACATACTGCTGTTATCACTTAGGGTGTACTCACTTTTGTTGCCAGCTATTTTGACAATAATGGCTGTATTTTGAGTTATTTTCAGAGGACAGTAAATCTATACTGCTATACAAGCTGAACATTGACTACTCTAAAATATATCCAAGTTTAACTTCTATAGTATTGTCCCTTGAAAAGATATACTAAAATGGTTACTGGGTATACTAACTTTTGTGAGATACTATAACCGTCATAATCAGGGTTCGAAATTAACTTTTTTGATCACCAGCCAAAGTGGCTGGTAACTTTCTGAAGTTACCAGCCAATCAGAATTTCCATTATACAAATCTTTACATGGTGAAAATTAGGGGTGCAACGGTAAAAAAAAAAAAAAGTAAAGTAAAGAAATACAAATAATCTAACTACACTGTAAACCCGAATAAGTTCAGACTACTCAAATGATTTGAGGAAAGTGATTCCCTCAGTTCGTTTGAGTAATGGGAAATCGACAACTCGATTAATTGAGTTAACCAAATGTGGTCTCTTCATTGAATTAACTTGTATGTTTAAGTACAGATAACTTAAAACAGCTAATAGACTAAACTTCAGAAATTTTCATCTTATATATTCTTTACTTGTATTAAATAATTTATAAATTATTAAAACAAGTTTTTTTCCCACATCAACCACTTTATTAGGCTTATTCTGCATTTACATTACATTGCTTATAAAGGTAAGCACCTATTTTGTAACAGTAAGCTCACATTTTTAAAAGACATGAACAACAAAATCATGAGCTCATTTTTAACAGTAAAAATCATATTTTTGTCTATAAGCTCACATTCAGTCATTTTTAAGACACATGAAAAAAAAATCATAAACTCACATTTTTTAGAAAACCTTAACTCATTTTTAACACAAAGTATTTTTGACTGTAAGCTCACATTTTTAAAAGACACATAAACAAAATAGCTAATTTTTAACAGTAAGCCCACATTTTTAAAAAGACACAAACATCATGAGCCACATTTTTAGAAGACAGGAACTAATTTTTACAGTAAACTCTTTATTTTTGAATGTAAACTCACATTTTATCACATTTTTAAAACAGGTCATTTTTAACAGTAAGCTCACATTTTTAAAAGATGTGAACAACCAAATGTAAAGGTGATTTTGATTTTTTTTCTCAGATGACAAGCACAAAAACAGTAGCACATAAATTTGTCCAAACAGAAGGCACATTGATCCAGGAAGGTCACGTAGATTGTCCATCACCACTTTTCCCTCAGTTACTATACCAAATGAGAGGCGCAAATGCAGAGTTGAGAGGCTGAAGAGTAGTCCCATCTTCAGCTATTACAGTCCCGACTGGCACGTCATGATTCGAGCTGCGATCATCAGACATCTAGTGAAGATGAATAAACATTATCAAATTAAAGTTAATTGACATACATGCAAGCTCATATAGATTTCAAACACTGCAACTTAACCTTAAGGAACAGTTCACTCAAAATTTAAAATTCTCACCCACATGTCGTTCCACACCCCTAACACCTTCGTTCATATTCCAAACAGAAATGAAGATATTTTTAATGAAATCCAAGAGATTTCTGTTTCTCCAGAGATCCAGTGTAACATATTTAAGGTCCAGAATGATAGGAAAGGCATTAAAAAAAAAATCCATGTGGCTTCAGTGGTTTAAACTCAATTTTATGAAGCAGCACGTGTGTTTAGTACAAAAATTCTAATTTACCACAATATTTACAAAATAATATTATTCGAAGCCAGTTCACACTTCAGATCTTGCGTGAACACAAAACATGCACTATAATGCTCTCGTGAACATGCATTGCAAATCTGTATTTTTAATAGTTTGTTTCGTGCAAACAAAGCATGTACATTGTTTTATAAAATGGAGGTTAAACCACTGGAGCCACATGTAAATGTGTACTTTAATGTCTTTCTTACCTTTTGTCCCTCTATGGAGGAATGGAAACCTCTTGAATATTATTTTTTTTTAAATCTTAATTTGTGTTCCAAAGAGGAACTGAAGTTTTACGGATGTGGAATGACTTGAGTGTGAGTAATTAATGACAAAATTCTCATTTTTGGGTGAGATAACCCTTTAGATTAAAATGTATATATTGAGTGTGTGTGTGTGTGTGTGTGTGTGTGTGTGTGTGTGTGTGTGTGTGTGTGTGTGTGTGTCTTTTTAAAATTATTTTCTACATGGAATACTTACCAAAAATGTAAAATGTCTTGAAGAAATCTCCAAACATCTCCAAACAAGAGAGGTAGTGTAGTCCTTGGAGCAAAAGTGTTCAGCCCTCAGCTGGCTCTAACAACTTCTGTGGGGTAATAAAATTTTTATTAAATCCGACCACTTTTACTACATTTTTTTAATGAAATGTATAACAGCATTTAAATCAGGGGTGTCAAACTCAATTCTTGGAGGGACTGAGCCCTGCACAGTTTAGATGCAATCCTAATCCTAAAGTTAACTTTGTTACCTTAAACGTACATTCACAGGGACATGGCAAACAGACACAGCTCTGCTAATGGTAATTGATTTAAAAAAAAATTCAGGTAAGATTAAATACATTTGATAAAATCTATAAAAACGAAAATATAATATTATGCACCAAGAACACATTACATCAACAGAATTATTAATTAATAATATATTCCTATCTCTATAAATGTGTCACAATTTCGTTAATTTTTAGCCACTGTCATGATCGGGGCTGTGGGTTTTCCCTCAGCCACCTGAGGTCGCTGTTTGCACTGCACTCCTGATTCTTCACGTCTGTTTTGTCATTAACACTGATTCACTCACAGCTGTTCACCATTTGGACTTTTGTATAAGAATTAAGAACTCTCATTTCTCACTCCTGCTTCATGTCTGCATTGTCTTCTGTCTCGTGTGTTTTGTGTTCCTGATATCCCTGCCCTTTGATCTTGTTCTTGGTTTTGTTATTTTGTGTTCTAGTTATTAGTGTTGTGCCGTGTTGGCCTTTTGTTTGTTTGTTTATTTTGTTTATTGTTCATTAAAATCTCCTTCCCAGCATTTGGACCCAGACCTCCTTACGCACACGTGACTGAATGCAGACATCACCTATGGGTCCAGCGGGGAGTAATTTTTTTTTTCTCACTGAGGAGGCGGCGGCTTTTGAGGCGGCGTCGGCCGCTCGATTCGAGGAGGTGATATACCTCCAACTGGCCGAGATGGAAGCATGCAGGGCTGAAACGGCGCGACTGCGTTCCCGCTTCACGGTTGGAGCGGAATGGCTTTTCGGTGGGAAGGCGGAAGGGTCCGTTGTCTCCGCTCCTGTGACCGCACCTTCTGTTCCGGACGCGGCGGTAACCACGCTCTCTCTTCCTGACGCGGCGGCGTCCGCTATCTCCCTTCCTGACGCGGCGGCGTCCGCTATCTCCCTTCCTGACGCGGCGGCGTCCGCTATCTCCCTTCCTGACGCGGCGGCGTCCGCTATCTCCCTTCCTGACGCGGCGGCGTCCGCTATCTCCGTGCCTGACGCGGCAACGTCCGCTATCTCCGTGCCTGACGCGGCGGCGTCCGCTATCTCCGTGCCTGGCGCGGCGGCGTCCGCTATCTCCGTGCCTGACGCGGCGGCGTCCGCTATCTCTGTGCCTGACGCGGCGGCGTCCGCTATCTCCGTGCCTGGCGCGGCGGCGTCCGCTATCTCCGTGCCTGACGCGGCGGCGTCCGCTATCTCCCTTCCTGACGCGGCGGCGTCCGCTATCTCCCTTCCTGGCGCGGCGGCGTCCGCTATCTCCCTTCCTGGCGCGGCGGCGTCCGCTATCTCCGTGCCTGACGCGGCGGCGTCCGCTATCTCCGTGCCTGGCGCGGCGGCGTCCGCTATCTCCCTTCCTGACGCGGCGGCGTCCGCTATCTCCCTTCCTGGCGCGGCGGCGTCCGCTATCTCCCTTCCTGACGCGGCGGCGTCTGCTATCTCTGTTCCGGACGCGGCGGTGACCGCGCTCTCTGTTCCTGACGCGGCGGTGACCGCTGATGTTCCTCTAGCGGCAAGGCCAGCTCGCGTTCCTCTGACGGCTGTGCCCGCGGGTGTTCCACTGGTGGCGAGGCCAGCTCACGTTCCTCTGGCGGCGGTGTCCGCTCACGTTCCTCCGCTGCACGGGCCTGGCCCGCCATCCCTCCCCCTGATGCACCTTCCACCGTTCCTCCTCCCTCCAGAATTTTTGTTTTGGGAACGTCTGGTAGCCGTTCCCTAGAGAGGGGGTACTGTCATGATCGGGGCTGTGGGTTTTCCCTCAGCCACCTGAGGTCGCTGTTTGCACTGCACTCCTGATTCTTCACGTCTGTTTTGTCATTAACACTGATTCACTCACAGCTGTTCACCATTTGGATTTTTGTATAAGAACTCTCATTTCTCACTCCTGCTTCATGTCTGCATTGTCTTCTGTCTCGTGTGTTTTGTGTTCCTGATATCCCTGCCCTTTGATCTTGTTCTTGGTTTTGTTATTTTGTGTTCTAGTTATTAGTGTTGTGCCGTGTTGGCCTTTTGTTTGTTTGTTTATTTTGTTTATTGTTCATTAAAATCTCCTTCCCAGCATTTGGACCCAGACCTCCTTACTCAAACGTGACAGCCTCGCATTGTTCTCCTCATAAAACCTTTAAGTGGGGAAAGGTCTGCGATTTTTAGTAAACATGATTGGTCACAGATATTGGTCAAAGATATTCCTAAAATGACAACGTCTTCAAGTGGCAACTCAATTTTACACCAAAAGTATATGAAAAGTATATCAAGTATAATTAATAATTTCACAAATAACACACAGGGACATTTCAGTGAGCCTGGGAGTAAATTATACTCAAAGTTAGAGCCACACGGATGCAATATACTGTTAACGTTACCTCACGTATTTTCATTCTCAACTGTTTATGATCATTTAAGACATAAATGACAAAGAGTTTACGTGAATAATCACCAAGTGCCTCATTTTGAAATATTTTTCCGTGTATTTGACCGTTTAGGCGCGCACCTTGAGGTAAAAGCGAACTTTAACGTTAACATGTCCGTGTTCTGCTCCGTCTCTGAGCGCATACACAGAACAGAACAAGTTCTCATTATCGCTTTTAAAAACACAACATCAAAGAAACATTAATAAATTGAGCACTTCAAAACGTACAGGCGTGTTAAACATTAATTTACCAGCGTAATCCGTGGGCCTTCATCACGACTCCATCCCTGTCTCTGCCTGCTTGGCTGCTTCACGACTGCCTGCCTGCAAGTGCCGCTGGGCTGGGGGAGGAAAACAGAAAGTTAAGCGGGAAATTCAAATGTTCTTACAGAAAGTTAGAAACTCAGGCGTGTTTATAACTACAAAAATTAAATGGCAACCAAGCGAAATTTAGACTTATATTTTACCATTAACCTACCTGTGTAACGTCACTCTAAAAAATCTTTCACAACGACTCTCTTCCCCGTTTTCCCGCCAGCATACTTGTGCTGCTACTGGAGCAAAACGGAAAAATAACATTAGAATAAAGTGTAAATCAATTTAGAAAAATGTATATAAGCATTTTCTCTACTTACTAATTTAACTTGTGTCTTTCTTCTGTCAGATGGTTTCTGCTAGTGCCTCTAGTCTGTTCTGCTGCTGCTTCAGCAAATTTCAGCGTGACAAGAAAAATTACCGCCTTATGTCATATAACTTATATCGACCAATCAGCGCGGTTGTCAAAGCAGAATTTCAAGCGCGACCAATCATTTTAAACAAAGACATGGTGAACCTTTCAAATTAATTAAAATGTTGAGTTCAGAGAACTTAAAATATTAATTTAAAAGTTTTTTGTTGCCAAATGAGTAAGTTAACCACACCTGTTTAAGTTTTGATGCCAAAACTTGCCATTTTAAGTAATGTCAAGTTATATTAACTTAATTTCTTTATTAATGACAACAGTGGGGTTTACAGTGTATAAGCAACAGCACAAATAAATACAATAGAGTAAAGATGCAATAAAATAAACTGATTTTTCAGGGTTTTTAGGTACAGAAACTATGCCGGGGCCCACCTCCTTCTCGGGTCAATTATACAAAGGCCCCCCTATGCCTGACATTTCCTCTAAAGGTGTTTATTTTTAAACCTTTTTCATTAACCAAAACATTTGTTTTGCCTTTTTATTCTTCTAATGCATGTTATAAAAAAAAACTCAAACAAACTTAAAATTAAAACTATACTTTTGAATTTAAAAGAAAACCCTCTGCTCAGTTCTAACTTTTTAACATATATACAGATTTAAATCTCCTATATTCTTTAATTCAGAGATTCTTTACAACTTCAGAGTATTTTTTAAGCATTTAAGCATTCATTATAAAACACTCACAGGACAATCATTTTGACAACTACAAGAATACTTTAAAATTTTACGCAAAAGTAGGCTACTATGGATCAGAGACCCGAAAGCATGAATAGTTTGTGAATTAATAGCGGACTTATGCGTGCCTAGACTCCGATATACAAGATTGCCATACATTACGCGCGAGTTCGTTAGTACAATTACTCTGATCGTACCTTTACATTAGCGCGGTCGAGGGTTTGTTTCATGCAGCCAAGAGATGAAGTAGAGACTTATATGTAGGTTTTTGCGAGGGGGAGTGGGGCATAAATGTGGCGGGCGGGAGCAGGACGAAATAACATTTCTGCGGGAGTAATATTTGCGCGCGTTCTGAGGCGCGGGTTTGCGCGCTTTGGATGAGCGCACACACAGATCTTCTCATTTCTCACTGCGCGCACGTGTTTGCGTCTTATGGCTCTTAAATGTTGAAACTGGCAAAGCTTAAATGAGTTTAGTTTAAATCCAGATAGCAATGTGTGCAGTTCAGGTATCACCTGCACACGAGCGCTATCAGCACCCGGGAGACGACGGAATAATGACTGCTCATATTACAGAATGCGGCACTCGCACTGAACAATAATGGTTTGTACAGGGGACAAACGACCCAGAGCGTCTCTGACATGATTTGCATGATTGGCTCAAGCATCACCGGCCAAAGTGGCTGTTAAGTTTTCATCAATACCCGCCAAAATGATTTTTAACCCGCATTTGGCGGGTTGGCGGGTGTTAATTTCGAACCCTGGTCATCATGTACTGATAAACCGCTCTGTCCTTTCAATGCAGTGTGCTGTCAGTGACATCAATAAGGCTTGGTCATTGAAGCTTTACATGGTTGAAAATTCTGTACCAGAAAATGCTGAAGCAGATGTTAGACATAAAACAACACTTTTCAAACAGCCCCTTTTAATGCAGTATTTTGTATTTCAACAGTAATGTTAGAAAAAAATCTGGATCTTAGTACTTTAAGATTCCTGCAAGTTTCACAGGAAATCACAGTATTTTTTTTTTTTTTTAGCTTGTGAAAATATTTGGTATTAATATCTATGTACATTCATTCTCTATTTGACGGATGAATGCAGACACCGTTACTGAGATGTCAAGACCCTTCCCAGAAGCAAGTTCAGAACAGGTAAAGTGTCATTTTGGTTGAGTGTGCTTACTTTATATCTGCAAAATAGAAAGTTGACAGAGACTTGAGGTAGAGTTTACACACTGTTTAACAGATAACACACTGCATTGTGAGGACAGAATGGTTTGCCAGGACATTGAAGTGAAACCATAGGCATTTTAGTTTCACCAAACATGAAACTAAAGTAGATATGGAGTAGTTAGATATATTGATTTATATAAACTTTCTTTTGTCTTGCAGTTTGTTCCAGTGTGTGGCATAAGTACTGCCTGAAGCAAGAGTTGCCTAATGTGCGTCAGCTTTACTTTTTTAAATACCATTTCTTTTTGTTTTATACAGCATATTGTTCAAATCTGTTTTATATGTTTAGGAGAAACATGATTTTGTGCCCATTGACTGCCATTATATGACTGACAGACTGCATCTTTGTTCTACTGAAGAAACAAAGTCACCTACATCTTGGATGCCCTGGGGGTAAGCAGATAACATCAAATTATCATTTTTGGGTGAACTATCCCTTTAATCGTAAATTAATTAATCACACATTAAATTTGGCTGAGAAATTACTCACGAAAGATAATTTAAAGTCATTGTTGACTAAAGCATCAAACAGACATTACAAAAAGTAGCTTCAGCACAAAATATACAGTTTGATTCAATATAACATTTAGTACACAGTAAATTATGACAACATTTTAATTTTTGTGTGGGTGAACTATATTTTAATCATTTTTATTATTATTACTATGGTAATAAGAAATTATTTCTGTAACACTTTCTAATAACTATACACTATGAACCATTAGTAAAGCTTTAGTAAATAGTCAATTCTTCATTTATAAAGCATTATCTCCACATTAATAGACAGTAGTAAGCAGTTTATAAATGCAGCTATAAATGTTTTGTTCCTGATTTATAAGCATATCTGTAATGTTTTTAAGAATTTTTCATAATGTATTAATGATCAATTCATAATTTCTAAATTAAATATTATATTAATAACAGTCCAGTTATTTAGGAGTTGTCAGGTTCATAAGATCATTTAGAAAGTGTAACTAAATGATTAATAAACTTTAAGTGTACATTTATACATATTTAGACATTATAGTGTCTATAATAGTAATAATAGTTACTCAGCGTGTTAATAAATGCTTTATTAATACATTCTTACTGTAGTTCATGATTAATTCAGGTAGTTGTTGTCAGTATCTATTTTTTGAGCTCATCTAAAGTGAAAACCATTTATGCCTCGTAAAACTTTTACAAAGCAGATTTAAGGCTCAAGATTCAAAAAAAAAAAAAAAAACTGTACACTTGTTATAAAATGAAAAATAAACCTCTGCAATGTCACAGAAAATTAAAAATTCCTGTACACCTACAAAAAACATAACTTAGCAGTAATGAACCTAATCCTCTGAAATCTAAAATATATATATATATATATATATATATATATTTTTTTTTTTTGTTTGTTTTATATACAGTTTATGTTTCAGCTAATTGTGAGTCAGTTTGAAATGGAAAATTTATTTGAAATTTACCACACTTGGCACGTCTTTGTGGCTCACTGTTTGCAATGAATTTAAAAACTGCCATGAAACTTGAGACAAGAAAATTTCCTTACTACAGCAAAATATCTTGGTTATTTTTTTTTTGTTGTTGCTTATTTTGTTGATGTATATTAATTTTGTTTATATATATATATATATGTGGGTGATTCTTAGACTATGGGCACTTTTATGTACTTTGGTCATATTTTTAAAAATACATATAATTTTGGACAAATTCCTCTTTCTTTGTCAAGCTATCAATAGAACCAACCTAAAAAAAAATGCACTACCTTTGTATTATGATTTTTTCATACTTTTCAACCTTCTTATAGGTGTCAAAATCAGTGTTTTCTCCTTGTCGCACAACCAGACTTTTAAACTTCAACAATGAAGATACAGTTTAAAAATATGACTTATCTGGTAACTATTAATGTCCTTGAATTAAGCACTAGTAAAATAATTAAAATACATTATAGTATTTAATATGAGACCTCTATCAATATTACTTTCTATAGTAATATAGCTGTCGTACAATATTGGTGTCATTTCCACCACAACACTGTAATGTATTTTTAAAAAGTTTGTGTGAAAGATTTTTTTTGATGTTTTCTATGGAAATGTTGAGTGACATCAGAGCACATGTTGGACATGGAGGGAATTTACATTTTCATCAACAACAAATTAAGAAAAATCAAGAGTAAATATTGTTTGATCAGTTAATATATTTATTCTACGTCATTTCCACCACATGCTGTACCGTCAAATGTAAAAAAATGTAAAAAATGTAAGCTAAATAAGAGTATTTTACATACACAAATGCTAAGTAATAATTCAAAGCCAATCAGTGAAGCCATCTTCCATTTTTTCACAAAAAAACTACAGAAATGTAATTTCCTACCACAGTCATTTCCACTACACTGTCCTCTGTGGTGGAAATGACATTTATGGTTACAAAGTACAATTTATATGGATTGTGAGAATAGATTTGCATGACTGCAAATGTTTCAATCCAGAAACAGTCATGTTCCAGCATTGGGATGAAGCTTCCCTACATTTACCTTAATTTCTTGTCATTTCCAAAAATTTCCACCACCACCATGTCATTTCCACCACAAACACATTTTAAAAAAAAATATTTAGAGTTCTCATCACACATTAAAAAAATTATCCACAATTTATGAACCATGCTCTACTTAATATAAAAAACAAAGTTAATCTATTTTTTAAATAACAGCTGTATATTGATATGCACATTTGTTCATTGCAGGTCAAAAATAAAATGTAAAATATTAACCATTTCTCTTGTAATCTAAGTTTGTCCTCTTACAGACCTTAAAACTAGACAAATTATTTAAACTTATGAGACTGTGTTATGTGACTTTTGAAACATTTTTTTTTCTTCAAATTCTCAAGGCTAAAAGTGCACCTAGTTGAAGAAACGCCCATATATATATATATACCGAGCTTTTAAATCTTTTAACACACTATTACTATATTTATAAAATATAAAATTATTAACACGCTATTACTATATTTCTAAATATGTATGAATGTACATTTAAATAGTTGATGAATAATTTACTTACACTTTTTGTGAATCACTTTTGCAGTACATACACTAATCGGTCTGTGCAGGGCACTTTAAATCCAACAAGCCTAATGGTTCACCCAATTCATTCAAAATGTGGATCAAGAAATTAAATTTAGGTGTGTGCTGCTCGGAGACTATGGAGGACGATAAATGAGTAAAGTATAAATAATTTAATAAATGCATAAATAAATGTAGAAATACATGATTAAATAAATTAACAAATAAAAAATTAAGGAATAAATAAATGTAGAAATGCATAAATTAATCAATAAATGAATACTGAAATAAATAAATGCAGATATAAATCAATTTGTCAAAGTGCAATTTTAATTGTGCTTTTTTGTACCATTTGTGTTATACTACATTTATTTCTACATTTACTACATTTCTGTGTCCATATGTTAATAAGGTAGGCTCAATGCAGGATTGGTTAAACAGGATCGCTATCATTACGACTGTACTACTGAGGATACTACTAGATATAGATCATTCACCAAGCGACTACCTTCCGTTTCATTTGTACGTGTAGTTGATGATTTAGTTCAGCTCAGTGCTGATACGCATTTAGACCTTGAACCAGCTGTGTTCTCTGGTGTTACGGTTTAGCTGCTAGCTGTGTTATCTGGTGACATAGTTCCTGCCTGTTCCTCCGCTGCAGATGGATTGGAATGACCGCAGCATATTCGCTGATTCTGAAAGCAAAAACTGACGTGATATTAAGCTTTCTAAAAAAGGCAGACTTGCTCATTACATGATTTTGGTATTCTTGTAAAGATTACAATTTATTGGTATGATCGCCTGTGAACAAAAAGCACAGTTTAATACGTTTATATTAAGTATAATAAGCAGTGTTTCCATTAGAATATAACGTTTACATGTCATTCACTATTACAGTCAAATGAGAAATGAAATCATGTTTCCAAAGTATTTCAAGTAGGAAATAGTGGTGAAAACAATGTGGAAATAACGTTAAAGGAACCGTATGTAGGATTGTGGCCAAAACTGGTACTGCAATCACTTTCAAAATACTGTAGAACGGTGTATCCCCTCCCGCTCCCCCCTGACTCCAGGTTTCCAGCTAAGCTGCAGGAGTAGGCTGCTAGTGCTACAAGGAGCTTCAATGGCAAGTGACGAGTCCTACACAGTAATTTGTTTTTCTTCTGTTAATTATGTTTATGCTTCACAAGAGATGTTTTGCGAAGTAATTATGTATCGCAAAAATTTACAGATGGCGATTAGCCAAATATTTCTCAAAGATGTACTGTAATACCACATTTCAGTTGGAACATAGATTGTTTTCATACCCTGCTAGTGGTGCGATATAAAGGTTTTTTTGAACGCATTTAGCACGGCCGACCGCAAAAAATCCACTGTGAACGGAAGCAAAGTTAGCCAAACACAGATGAATCTTACCTGTCCAGGAGAAAATCAGCAACGTTGGCGTCTATCTTCAAATTCTTCTGCGTTTTCAGCCGTCTCCATCTTTCAAAGGCATCTCCTATACCAATCCTTGTTTTATTTCGGACTTTGTCACGACGTATTTCGGATTCATAACGAGGTCTTTTAGGTTTCGTAACGTTATACATGTTTTATCCGACACGTTCGTGCAGCTGTAACAGAGCTGGCAACCCGTCTCACAAAACTCTACTGATTTCGTGATTGGTAGATAGCTGGAGGGTGGCGCCTCAGACCAAAACACAAAATGACAACAATAACATCAGTTGAGGGCTGCAACTCTCACTTTTAAATGACAATATCCTGGCCGGACCACTGTTGTCAGTGAAAGAAGTATTTGAAATGAACATGATTTCTTAATGTCTAGTGACATGTCAGGGCCATTTTATGATTAACTGACATAAATTTCTTACATACGGTTCCTTTAAGTTTTTAAATGAATCAAATGAGACATCAGCTAGTCTCTGAAGAATTTGTACCATGTTTTTACTATAGTTTTTTTAATGAAACCATAGTAGCCTCGAGTTTACTATTGTCTGAGACTCCATGAAATGCAAGTTAACACCATAAACTATAAAATTTAATATACATTTTACTATAATAAAACTATGGTTGGTTTTCATAACGGGTCACAAATCCTGACTTCAATTCAAAAATCTGTGGCTTAATCTGTTCGGGTTGATAGCTCAGTGCATTTCTGTTGCTTCACAACTTGGCTTTTTTAATGCGTGTTCGAAAACCCGTGCCAAACAGACTTTGCAGAGGACCAGGCAGAAACTTACCAGACAACACAGCTACCAGTTAAACCGTGTCACCAGAGAACATCAGCCCTGAACTGAACTACAGTGCCTTGTGAAATTATTCATACCCCTTCATTTTTGTTGCTGCCTCATGTTAAACTACTTTAAATTACTTGTTTTTCCCACATCAATCTACACTTCCTTCTCCATAATGGCAAAGCAAAAAATTGGTTTTTAACATTTTTGCAAATTTTTTAAAAATAAAAAAATGAAAAGATCCCGTTGCATAAGTATTCATACCCTTTTCTGGGACACTGGAAATTTAGCTCAGGAGCATTCATATTGCTTCTAGATGTTACTACAATACTTATGCAATGTACTTATTTCAGTGTTTTATTTTTAATTTGTAAAATTTGCACATCTGGTTTTTGCTTTGTCATTATTATGGTGTATGGAGTGTAAATTTTACAAATGTATTAAGAATAGAACACTAAAATAAGTACATTGCATAAGTGTTCATACCCTTAGTTGAAGCACCTTTACAGCCTCAAGTCTTTTTGGGTCTGATGTGACCATCTTTGCACACATCTGCATTTGGCAATTATCTGCCATTCTTTGCCTCACCTTTTCACCTCTCCATCTCTGTCAGCTTGGATGGGGGCTGCCAGACATTTTCTAGAGTCCTAGTTGTTCCAATCGTCTTCCATTATGGAGAATGCTTCTGTCAACCTTCAATGCAGCAGATTTGTTTCTGAACTCTTCCATAGATCATTGCCTTAACGCAAGTCTGTCACTGAGCTCTACAGGCAGTTATCTTGACCTCAGGACTTGGTTTTTGCATTTTCAGACTCATTCAAATGAATTTGCCACAGTTTAACTCCACTCGAAGTGTAGTAACATCTAGAAGCAATATGAATGCTCCTGAGATACATTTCCAGTGTCCCAGAAAGGGGTATGAATACTTATGCAACAGGATTTTTTCAGTTTTTTATTTTTAATACACAGAGGTGTCAAGTAACGAAGTACAAATACTTCGTTACCTTACTTAAGCAGAAATTTTGAGTATCTATACTTTACTGGAGTAATTATTTTTCAGACGACTTTTTACTTCTACTCCTTACATTTTCACGCAATTATCTGTACTTTCTACTCCTTACATTTTAAAAATAGACTCGTTACTCCTATTTCTTTTCGGCTAGTTTTCATTCATGTCATCGTTCAAAAAAAAAACTATCCAGATAAATTGCGCCATCCACATAGAGTGAATTTGGTTGTGGTTGGATGAGAAGTATAAACATATACCATTCCGACACCCTATTGGTTTGTACACGATCCATCACACCTGCACGTGACATGACACAAATCACGTCACACTCCTGGCCATCGGGGAGAACCGGGACATTCCCGGTGGCCCGATCGCCGAAGAGAGGCAGACCTCCCGCACATTATGCGCAGGGGTGATAGCGTTCCGGCACCACGCCGGATTTCCGGCGTACTGTGGCTGCGGGGGGAAAAAAAAATCAGGTTCGCGGATATTGATCTGTCATTTCTCTGAGATGTGCAGGTCAGAGAGCAGCTTGACGCTCAACGACTCAAACAAGTCACATTCTAGCCGATGAGCCAATCAGAAGTAGGGAAGGGGCGGGCCTTGTGTCTTTGTCAAATAGATTGATACAGGTTAAGGCAATGCTCCATGCGCGAAGGTGTTTTTAGCTCCCATACTGTACAATTGTCTCCTACTGGCAACTCAAACCGTAATTCATGGATATGTTTATGAAGCCAGGGGAAGACATTAAGGATTTCGATAAAGGCATATTTACAGGGCTCGCAAAATCGCTAGCCCGACGTCCCGGAGCTATTGGGTTTTCCAGTCGGGCTACCAACATTATTTGACCGGCTGCCCGACGGCTATCCTGAAGTAGAGGGCTCATGGGGTCCTTAAAACTCAATTTAGTTGTATCAAATTTAAGGCCATAAAAAGTGGTAAATATTTTAAATAGTAAAAGAAGAGGATTAATTATTTTAAGAGGTCTTACAGTTGGGGACGGAAAGACGAGAATCGCGATAGAGCTGGATTAAACTTTAAGAGGCAATGATTTCATTGAATAAATATGCTCACTGCACTTTCAAAGTCAAAACGCGGCACTGTTGTCTTTATATGAATGTATCTGAAGGGAAGCGACTGTCCTCAGAAACGTGTCGTTGGCATTTTCATTTCATGACTGATAAAACAGCGTTAATGCTGCTTTGCTTTCAGCCATTCTTAGGGAAACCGTAATATTTCAGCGCTCCTAAAGCGCCCCCTCGTGACATAGAATTAATTTGCACGTCCAAATTTTTAGCTGTTTTTGGTCAGATTATTGCAAATCTCGACCAATGTTTTTTATGCAAACACAGAGTTGTAAATGTGAAAGAAGTTAATGTGCTTTCTAAAAATCTAAACAATTAGGACATTGTTTTAAATAAATGTTATGCATTATATACTTGATTTATTCATTTTAATGGGATAAAGGCTGAAATGCCAATCTATAAGCTTTTTTTGTAAAAAAAAAAAAACTTTATCTGACTGAACTGAACCAACAAGTTATGTGTTAAAAGTGCGTCGCATACATAGTACCTCCACCCCACTCACCTCGGGGGGCAAGGGAAAAAAAAGTTCAGGCTCAGGAATTTTTTCCACTATCAGGCCTGTATGCGCTATTTTAAATGACATTCGAAACTGCAAATAGTCCAAAAGTGTGACGTGGCGGAATCAGTCACCCGCACAGCGCGATGCAAAGTGATAAATAGCGCAAGTTCAAGTTGCTTGACGCATTTAGATTTAACACAGAATTGTGTTTGGCAGTTGTGTGATATGAGAACATTAAAGGTTCTGTAGGTTCTGCTGGGCTGCTGAAAACAGCTGCATGAGGAGGTAAAGTGATAAACGTCAATACATAATTACTGTCATTTTTTTATTAAAAATTTCATAGTTTATTATTATTATTAAAAAAAACAACCATTGTAAATTTATTCTTGTGACGACATCTTACTAATACTAGTCAGTTAATATCTGGATTTTAAGCAATAATTTCTTTCTTTTTAAATATTAAGTTGTAATTCATTTTAATTGGAGTAAAATGTTAATTCAGTAAGAGCCTGATTAAAGATAAATATCAGTGCCTTATATAAATGAGGTGTTTACTAGGGATGTAACGGTATCAAAACTTCACGGTACGGTAATACCTCGGTATGAATGACACGGTACGGTATTTATTGAATCATTTACAGGAAAAACAAAACTAATGAAGAGACTCGAAAAAAGTGCCAGAAGTGTTTATTAAACAGTTTACATGAACACTGAACATATCAGTGGCATACGAATTAGCCATCTATCTGTAAACTTTTAAACAGGAACTTCAATTTTTCAATTTTAATAACAAAAAATTATTAAACCATGTAACCACGTTACTTTTTTTCCACAGTACTTTAGCCTACTTTGTGTAGTAACGAAAACATTCATTTCAGTGGAAAAATAAGTCCAAAACTCTGTTTTAACATTTTGAACAATAGGGCTCCACAATCTTTTGCTTTTTTTTTTTTGCTTTTTTTTTTTTTAAGAAATTCTTGTGTGTTTTTATTTTTCTGATAATCAAATGAAAGAATAAACATTTATTTTTAATCAAATGAAAAATAAACCCTTTTAATTTTTGGCAAACAAACAGAGGTTTACTGTTAAAATCAATACATGGAAGAAAAATTATATTCAGTTTAAAACGTTTAAATAATAATTGTAATATTTTTGTTCTACAATTAAGTGGTTAATCTTGTTGTAATATTTATTTTTTATCATATTGTTTTATGTAAATTATTTAAATAGGAATATATGCACACCTACATTATACTGTACAAAAGTAATACAAGACTAATATTGTTCTGTTACATGTTAAACCGTACTTTTATTTTGACAGGTTGCCGTAAAGTTTCTGTGTGTATACCGTAGTTAGTATGATATGATACTAGTTTTCTCAAATGAAACGGTAAAAGTGACACTCACAGCAGCTTTGGAGACTGAGTTATCTGTTCATGTGAGATGCAAAGGCCAAAAATAAGCGTGAGCGTCACGCGTGCTTCAGTATGAGTGTAGTAAAAAAAAAAAAACGTGTCTCCTCCATTCATACACACAGAGGCAAACGGAACATGCAGGATTCATATTAAAACGGTCTTTCTCCATTTCAGTTTTCACAGACACTAGTCCATATCGCGATTTGAATTAAGTGACAGACCAACTTTTGATTTATTAATCCAATAATCGACAAATTCCGTGGCATTTCGCGCTATAGTAAATTCCGTTTTTATGAATGGAGTCCGCGATCCAGTCCGTGTTTTCGCGGAGGAGACATTGTAAACGCGTGACAGTGTAGAGACAGAAATGACATGCCTTCGTGTAAATAAGATAAATAACATAAGGCAATTTAGTTTGATTAATAAAAGAGCAATGTATATAGACCTGTTCTATGGGAAAGATAACCTTAAATGACTTCTATTGTGATCTGGCGCTATATCGAAAATAAAATGAACTTGACGTTCAAGGGGGGCGGCCACACCTGGGCTGATGGGAATTGTAGTTCCCGCTACCTCCCGTTCGCTCCATTCGCCTGAGCAAACTTTTCTTAGAAGAACTATGGTTTTATCGAGTCATGCGACCACGGTAGTATCGAAAAAATCTGCTATTGCGGTACGACGGTATTTACAATACCGTTACATCCCTAGTGTTTACTATACATATTAAAGTTCTTAAAGGGACAGTTCACCCAAAAATAAAAATTTTCATTATTTACTCAACATCATGTAATTTCAATCCTGTATGAACTTCTTTCTTCTGTGGAACATAAAGGAAGATACTTTGAGAAATTCAAAAATTGTGTCTATAGAGTAGAAATCAAGGGTAAACAAATATGTTTGGTTACATTCTACAAAATATCTTTTGTGTTCTACAAAAGTAAGTAATTTTTACAGAATTTCTTAGCAATAAAAGTCCTGCATTCTAGCTCAAAATCAATGCTTTACTGCATGCATTTTTATAGGACAAAAATGCATTATTAATTTTATAAATTATTAATAAAAGTCGCATTTGAATTCAGTATCTAACATTATTTGATTCTGTCCTGTTTTATTCATTCATTTATTTACTTTAAATAAAGGCCCTGCACTCCAGCAAGGATATAGCCAGTGTTCGGGTCATTACTCAAAAAAGATGATTTCTTACAAGTTATTATTTCTCGACTACTTGCTTATTTATCAAACGGGTGCTTTCTCTTCATCCTCTGCAAATGAAGCTATAGTAGGTAGTTTGATAGAAAGACGTTTGAATAAATAATAGTTTGCGATTGACAACGCGATTGACAATGTTGCGATAACAATACTTATAGGCAGCAACTAATCATCATATCTTCCGCTCCATGAAACACGTTAATGCTCAGTAGTACACATTTATGGTTCTTTAATGTAGCCTATTTGCATTGTAATAAAATGCGTTTATTTTCAATGGGCAAATATGCAGCTAAAACAGGTAGCCTAGTGCATTCCAAATTTTTCAACATTAACATTTTAATATAACATAGTCACTATGGCCTTTAGAAATGTTTTTTGGGGAGGTGGGGTAGTGCACAATAGGCCCCTGTGGCGCGGCCTAAGCTTTGGTCCTTAATGGCATTTTTTTTCCCTTACATTACTTTTACTTTTTTACTTTAAGTAGTTTTGAAACCAGTACTTTTATACTTTTACTTGAGTAAAAAGCTTGAGTTGATACTTCAACTTCTACAAAAGTCTTTTTAAATCTTAGTATCTATACTTCTACTTGAGTAATGAATGTGAATACTTTTGACACCACTGTTAATACATGTGCACAAATGTTAAAAACCTAATTTTTGCTTTGCCATTATGAAGTAGGGAGTGTAGATTGATGTGGGGAAAAAAGTAATTTAAAGTAGTTTAACATAAGGCAGCAACATAACAAAATGTGAAAAAAAAATGAAGGGGTATGAATAATTTCGCAAGGCACTGTAAATCATCAAAATTTTTGCCCAGTCTCTTTCTTATGATGGAGTCACTTTTTCACACAGGACCATATATATATATATATATAAATAGAAACATAATGTATGGCTGTATATCAGCACAGCTGTGATTCTTTGAAATAAATTATTTAAAGTATCAGACAGTAATAAATGCATTGTAATACTATTACACAGCAAAATAATAAAATATATATACAGACAGTATAAATTATAAATTGTACAGTTAAACTAAAATTGCAATACTGATATTTACATCTTGATTTTTACCATCAAGCTTTCATTTTAACAGTTTTCAGAGTGAAGCTTAGCACATTTTGTTTGTTTGTTTGTTTTTCATTAAAAGCAGCCAGCTTATAATCCTGTTTCTCTGACTTTTATTGTAAGCATTTTTGAAAACCTCTAAACTGTGCATGACTTATTTCATTACATGCACTCATTAACATTGTATAAAGCAAATTGAAAAAGTTAATGACAGCATTTTACAGTACTTTTTTTGTTGTTGTTGTTTTTAGTGGCTGGAAGTGTTGGACATCCTGAGAACACTAGGAAGAGAAGGATGGTGTGGCCAAAAGCAGAAGTTGCCGCTGTGATTAAATATTTCAAGCGCATATCGCCAAAGGACATTTGGCTTCTAAATCCTAATGTCTTCAGTGCAAAAAAGCTGAAGAGCCTGGACTGAAAAACCAGTCAGTACAAAACATCAGAGATTTCATGAGAAACCGAGGTATTACACTCAAAAGAAGTCTGAATGTTAGTTCATCTGAAGGTTAGTTCATAGTGCTGTTTGCAGCCTAGTTGTCAGAGATTGTTGCACTTAATAATGACTATTTTACTCTTTTGTAAATTGTTTTTGTAAAACTGTTTTTACTTTTTGCAAAGTGTTGTTTCTTCCTTGCTGTTGTTGTAGCTTACATACACTACTATTTAAAAAGTTTTTGAAAAGTAAGATAATGTTTTTAAGGAAGTATCTTCTGCTCACCAAGCCTGCATTTATTTGCTCCAAAATAAAGAAAACCCGTAATATTTTAAAATATATTATTTTTACTATCCAGTCTTCAGAGTCACATGATCATTCAGAAATCATTCTAATATACTGATTTGCTGCTCAAGAAACATTATTATTTCATTTGATTGAAATATTGAATTATTGAACAAAGATTATTATTATCATCAATATTTAAAACAGGATTTTTTTCTATTCATCAAATAATCCTAAAAACATTTGGTAACCTTTTCTATGAAGCCCGTATTCATAATACATTATAAGGGTATTCTTAAGGCATTATAATGAATGCATAATGCATTATAAAAACCTTATAATATGTTATATCATCTCATCTCATGAGTATTCATAATAACAGTTTTTGTATTATAATTTTTACTTATTTGTGGTTATAGCTTTTAAGAGTATGATAACCTCCTCATAGTTATAAAGTATTATTAGTCTCATATCTTACCTTGTTACTCATGTCACTTTACTTAAAGCATACAAATACCACTTATTGTATAAGTAACAATAATAATATTTCCCAAAGAAAATCATTCATCAGATCAGATGAATGTGTGAAATGACACATTTGTATTATCAGTTTGATTATTTTGATGGTACCCTTTAGACAGCTTTTAATAAGTAACTCTGCAACTCCATGTCCGCTAGCAGTAATTATTATTAGTATGCTAAATATATGCAACACTAAATGTTGATGTTTCCCCAAAAGACAAACTATTATATTATATTATAAGTAACTTTGCACGTACATCAACCTTCTACCTATAGCCTAACCTTAACCTAAGTCTACTAATGCTCTAAGGAGTGTTAGTTGACTGTTGGAAAGTTTAAGCTTATAATAAATAGACTAATGGGAACCAGCAAAATAAAACATAATATAATGTAAAAAATAAATGTAATATGATATTGTTATGGGTGTGACGTGCTGGACGGACGAGACGAAAGACAAGATTACAATAAACACTATATTTAATATCTTCTTGGAATAACAGGCAGGAACACGAAGAACATCCACACACATTGCCATCAAACGATTATCATGGGAGATGGGAGAAACCAAAGACCAAAACAGACAGAACTATGACAGATATAGTCCATTATAAATGAAATAGATATAATATGGCGTCCATTGTGTGTTATAAATAATCATAATCTTAAAAGTTATAACCTCAAATACTGAAGTATTATAATGTATTATAATTGTTGTTATGGTTATATGAGATGATATAACATATTATAAAGTTTTAATGCATTATGCATTCATTATAATGCCTTAGAAATACCCTTATAATGTATTATAAATAGGGGCTTCATAGAAAGTGTTACCAACACCATGTTTTTAACATGATGATGATGATGATAATGATGATTAATAATAATAATTATGATTATTATTATCAATAATATTTAAAACAGGTTTTTTTTCTATTCATCAAAGAAACCTAAAAAAAAATTAGACTTGGTTGTTTTTAACATGATGATGATGATTAATAATAATAATAAAAATAATAATTTTTTTTGAGCTGCAAATCAGTATATTAGAATGATTTTTTGAAGGATCATGTGACACTGAAGACTAGGGAAATGATGCTGAAAATTCAGTTTTGATCACAGAAATAAATTACATTTTAAAATATATTCAAATAGAAAACAGTTATTTTAAATAGTAAACCTATTTAAAAATGTTACTGTTGTTGCTGTACTTTGGATCAAATAAGAGCAAGCTTGATGAGCAGAAGAGACTTCTTTAAAAAAAAAAAACATTAAAAATCAGTGTACACTTCATTAAACTAGTTTTGAATGAAATTTTCAATATTCTACAGTTGGCGAAGAGCAAACATAAATATTTAGTCAAACAAACAGGTTTCTCTTTGTTTGTGTTGTTTTAATGTGATATGAAGTATCTGCATTGTTTCCAAGTCTACCAAAATGTGTTCACATTGACTGTTTTAAAGCTGTTGTACTAAATCCAAAATGAATGTTGCCATCACTGAGATGCTTCTCTTATTATGAGGAATTATTTCTTCACTTTGATCAGTTTTAAGTGAGTCTGTGCTTCATTAAAATCTGTCTTCAGCAGGATTCATTGTGAATGTGTTGTTTTCACTGCAGTCAAGTCTGAAGGAGGCAAACATTGTATTTCTATAGACATTCAGTAGGCAATCTTTAAGGCCCTTTCACTCTGAATGTGATTAAACAGCATGACTGTATGTTTAGATGACATTCTTGAACTGAAAGAATAACTCCCTATGGACCCTATATATCAATCGCAGCATGACAGAGCAAGATTTTTTACTTTTTTACTTTTTATTCTCAGATGTTTACTGTTTCATTAAACTGTCAGGGAATGCTAGACCTTTCACTCATATGACGTGATTATAAGACATCCCATACACATCTTCGTTAAGAGTTCCGTACATAAATGAGAAAAATGTTTCTACATATGTAATGCTAAACAGGTGTAGCATGTAGTCCATTATGAAACACTACATAAAATGCATGTTGTCCATTACATAATCAAAATTTATGATGTATTTGGTCAAAAAAAAATCCTGTAAGAATGCAATTTCATGTAATCCATATATTGGAATTAGTACTACTGCCAAAACTATAGATAATTCAGAAAACTATTGTAAATTATCACAATATATTTATTTATTAGCATAAGAAACTGCAACTTGAAATTTGATTTAAAAAGAGTATTATTATTGTTTTAAAATAAGTTTCCTTTTCATTTAAAAATTGTAATATATATATATATTTGTGTGTGTGTGTGTGTGTGTGTGTGTGTGTGTATATATATATATATATATATATATATATAGTTTATTATTATGATTTCACAGTCCTAGTAAACCCTACTGTCCTTGCAGTGCAGGGTGTTATCATATTTGTGTGTACTGATTTCATTATAATGAGCTGTGATGTCATCGTGACATCACACTGTCCTTGTAAACCTCTTTGTCCCCATAATTCTGTATTATGTCTTCTAGGTATGGAAGCATATGTGTAGCAATATTCAATTTGCAATGCAATATGCAAAAGGGCAATACAATATTCAAAATGACAATGCAATTGTCACATATCTGGTCTATCTCATCATGAACTCTTGCACACACATTCTGGACTGCAATCCCCATAAGCCACTGCACCAATCACTGCACACAGCTGCTCCTCGTTTCCCACTGAACTGATTGCTGCATACACCTGTTTCACATTTACCCACATGCATTTAAGCCACTCACACACACAGCCACCTGGCGAAGTCTTATTGTTCCCATGGTCGTAATTCTAAGCGTTTATCTCTGTGTTGGATTCTCTGTGTATGACTCTGGACTGTGTACCCCGTTATTGATCCCTGCTGCCTGCCATTGCGACCATTGCTTGAGTATGGAACTGTTTCCCGGATTACCTACGTTGTTCCTGTTTTCTGGTGTTTACTCTTGCCGTTTGACCATTCTCAATAAATGCTGCAAATGGATCCGCATGTCTCTGACTCCCTTTGTGACAGAAGACTTAGCCGCACCAGGATCCAGCAGCCTTATCCCACCACCAGCGCAAACATGGACCCAGTCAACCAGCTACTTAGTCTACGTCAGAGAGATCTATCGATTGAGGACTATGTACGGCAGTTTTGTGAGTTATCCTATTACGTACCATTTGAAGAAGTTGCTTTGAAGGATTTTTTTCATGTTGGACTTAATGAGCCTATTAAATCATGGTTCCCTAAAGGAAAGTTCAATTGTAGTTTAAAGGACTTTATGGACTATGCACTAATTTTGAGCGGCTCTGCATTCACTGTGGATGTCGCTAAGGAGGAACATAGCACCACTCTAGAGCCTGTTCACAAAACGGCCGCCCTTCCAGAGACTGTTCGCAAAATGGCTGCCACGCCAGAGTCTGCAAGCAAGATGGCTACCGTCAAATCAGAGTCTCCGCCGCCGGAGTGCCCTCCAGTGACTGCGCCGCCAGAGCCTGCTCTTCCAGAGTCTCCGCTGGAGACGCCCAGCCCTCCTGAATCTCCGCTGGGGTCGTCCAGTTCTCCAGAGCCCGCTCCTCAAGAGCGTCGTCCAGAGCCCGCTTCACAAGAGCGTCGTCCAGAGCCCGCTTCACAAGAGCGTCGTCCAGAGCCCGCTCCTCAAGACAGCCTTCCAGAGACTCCACTGGTTCAGCCCAGCCTTCTAGAGCCTCCGCCGGTTCAGCCCAGCCTTCCAGAGCCTCCGCCGGTTCAGCCCAGCCTTCCAGAGCCTCCGCTGGTTCAGCCCAGCCTTCCAGAGCCTCTGCTGGTTCCGTCCAGCCTTCCAGAGCCTCCGCTGGTTCCGTCCAGCCTTCCAGAGCCTCCGCTGGTTCCGCCCAGCCTTCCAGAGACTCCGCTGGTTCCGCCCAGCCTTCCAGAGACTCCGCTGGTTCCGCCCAGCCTTCCAGAGACTCCGCTGGTTCAGCCCAGCCTTCCAGAGACTCCGCTGGTTCCGCCCAGCCTTCCAGAGACTCCGCTGGTTCCGCCCAGCCTTCCAGAGACTCCGCTGGTTCCGCCCAGCCTTCCAGAGACTCCGCTGGTTCCGCCCAGCCTTCCAGAGCCTCCGCTGGTTCCGTCCAGTCGTCCTGAGATTCCTGTCTGCCCGGTTCTGGCCACGGAGGCCATGTATGAACTGGCCATGTATGAACTTGAACTGTGTGGGTTCCCACCCACCCTCCCTGCTGCTCCAGTCCCGCCACCTCTGTCTCCTGACAGTCCCTCTGCTCACCCACATCCCACCTTCTGTGCAGAGGACTCGCAGTGGGATTGCCAGTCTTCATCGGTATAAAAATAATAGCAGTTCAGTTCAGGCGGTTCAGGTTAGCTGAATTTACCTTCATAATTGCACAGATACGAAGACACATAAAACTTGAAACCTTTCTCAAGTTTGCTCTGTGGCGTTGTACTGCACATCAGTGATTGTACATTTGGGCAACTCTTGCAAACACCGAGTAAAATTCGTCGACTCTGCCATAATCGCGTTTTTCTCCGCTTCAAACCTCTCCAACCGGAAACGGAATAGCAGCCTTGCGTCAAACGCGGAAGTAAGCGTGCATAGAGCCTATTCATTGGCAGATGAAGTGGAGCGTGAACAGAGAAATAATGTTTCAGAAGATTTTTACGTGTATGTAGGTGACAGGACAAGATCAATATTGAAGCATCTTGCAGAATTGTCGACCTTAACAGGCCTCGATACTCGTTTGGCTCCTGAACCCTTGAGAGTGATGGAAGATCGATTATCTTCGTCGCAATCAAGGACATATTCGTGCTATGCATTTATTTTGCTTCCGACGCCCATGATATATATATATATATATATATATTAATAAATGTACAATACAAATGATGTACAAAATATAATCAGAATCATTAAAATCATACTTTTTTGTCTGGATGGAAAATAGCAATAAATAAATATTGAAAAAAAATTCTGTGTGTGTATATATGTATAATATATAGGCATATATATATATATATATATATATATATATATATATATATATATATATAAAACACAAATTTATTCACATTAAAATGTTCAAGTAAAAAAAAGTAATTTATTCCTGTGATTTTAAAGCTGAAATTGTAGCATCATTACTCCAGTCTTCAGTGGTCCTTCAGAACTCATTTTAATATTCTGATTTGCTGCTCAAAAAAACATTTATTATTATGTTGAAAACAGCTGAGTAGTTTTTTTTTCAGGTTTCTTTGATAAATAGAAAGTTCATACGGACAACATTTATTTTTAAATAGAAATCTTTTGTAACATTGTAAATGTTGCTATCATCAATTTTGATTAAAAAAAAACCCACACACACACAACTCCAAGCTTTTGAATGGTATAGTGTATAATGTTACAAAAAACTTTATTTCAGATAAAGGCTTTATTTCATTTGATAATTTGTATAGTACATTAATATATATATATAAATACATATATAAAAAATAAGTGTGTGTGTGTGTGTATATATATATATATATATATATATATATATATATATATATATATATATGCACACACACACACAGGGTGCGATTTGCCGGAGGGATGAGGGGGATTTCCCCCCCTCTGGTCCATGCATCCCTGACTCTGCTGAATTATTTTTATCCACGGTGGGGATAAAACGTCCCGCGAAGTCGCTCCTACGTCCTGATCTAAATCAAATTATTCACGATATGCGCTTTAAAGTCGTCTGAATCAAATGATTCGTCATACGGATTTTGAAGTTGAACGTTCTGAATCAAATGATTCGCGAGTCGATTGGAGCGCTTCGAAACAGTGAATCTTTTTGCGACGCAGTGGTTTACTGATTCGGAGTTTCCAAAAAGCTCCGTTGATACTTAGCTCACCTTCTCTATAAAATGTATTCGTTGTTTGAAAATAAATCATTACTATTAATAGACCTAACTTACCCTGTTTTTATTAAATTGTGATCACATAATACAGCTTCCGTAGTATTAAAAACATTTCATGACTTGACACTGGTTCTTGCCTAAAAAGAGGGGTATATAATGCGCGTTGTTAACAGATTTTTAAACAGTTAACAGACTGTTTTTAAAAGAAAAAACACATATATATATGCGTGTGTGTAAATCAAAGAAAAAAGGAAACATTATAACAGCGTCTTTACATCCATTTTGACCGCTCTCAGCACGTAAGTGGGCGATTAGACGCGCAAACCAAGACGCGGCTGGCGTGACCGCTGTCTTTGATTGCGACGAAGATAATCGATCTTCCATCACTCTCAAGGGTTCAGCAGCCAAACGAGTGTCGAGGCCTGTTAAGGTCGACAATTCTGCAAGATGCTTCAATATTGATCTTGTCCTGTCACCTACATACACGTAAAAATCTTCTGAAACATTATTTCTCTGTTCACGCTCCACTTCATCTGCCAATGAATTCAACGATCTTATCAGATCTCCAGCCGCCATGCTTTAAACGATCTAAACGTAACGCGCTTCCGCCAATCCCCGCCTTGACGCAATGATTGACGTAGGGTGGGCGTGGTCAGCTCGGAATGCATTTTCAAAGCCGCATTGAATTTTGCTACAAATATCCCACGGCGTCATGATGAAAATGCAATCGTAAGTGTCCTTACTGTTAGTCTAAATGCATTTAGGACAAATAACATTTAAATGATAATTTTGCTACTGTTTCTGCTTGGACACGTTACACATATCAAATCAATTTGGGTTATACATTTTCATTTTAATTTTGCTACTTCTAAAGCATTAAAATAGTTTGCACTTTACAACTTAAGACTACTGTTGGAAATGGCAAATGTAAATAATATAATTTAATTTTCAATTTCATTATGCACCAAATTTTGCACGCGTGGAGGTGATTGAAAATGTAAATTTAAATACAGAATTACATTGCCTTTTTGAATATTGCATTGTCATTTTGAATATTGCATTGTCATTTTGAATATTGTATTGCCCTTTTGCATATTGCATTGCAAATTGAATATTGCTACACATATGCTTCCATACCTAGGACATATGTCCTCGTAAATAGGCAAAAAATCAGGATGTTGTGTAACTTGTTTTATAAATTCTAAATAAAAAATAAAAGTTGTGTTAAGATTCCCTGATTTTTTTAAAGCATTTCAATTTTTATTTGAAAGCTCTAGCATAAAAGGAAAGCATAGTACTATAAACCACCTTTTTTTCTGGTTTGAAGAAACTGTCCTTATAATGTAGGCTTACCTGTATGTGTGTGTGTGTGTGTGTGTGTGTGTGTGTGTGTGTGTGTGTGTGTGTGTGTGTGTGTGTGTGTGTGTGTGTGTGTGTGTCTGTGTGTGTGTGTGTGTGTGTGTGTGTGTGTGTGTGTGTGTGTGTGTGTGTGTGTGTGTGTGTCTGTGTCTGTGTGTGTGTGTGTGTGTGTGTGTGTGTGTGTGTGTGTGTGTGTGTGTGTGTCTGTGTCTGTGTCTGTGTCTGTGTGTGTGTGTGTGTGTGTGTGTGTGTGTGTGTGTGTGTGTGTGTGTGTGTGTGTCTGTGTGTGTGTGTGTGTGTGTGTGTGTGTGTGTGTGTGTGTGTGTGTCTGTGTGTGTGTGTGTGTGTGTGTGTGTGTGTGTGTGTGTGTGTGTCTGTGTGTGTGTGTGTGTGTGTGTGTGTGTGTGTGTGTGTGTGTGTGTGTCTGTGTCTGTGTGTGTGTGTGTGTGTGTGTGTGTGTGTGTGTGTGTGTGTGTGTCTGTGTCTGTGTGTGTCTGTGTGTGTCTGTGTGTGTGTGTGTACCTGGTATTCATCACGTCATGGGGACCAAATGTCCCCACAAGCAGGGCCAGATTAACACTTTGTTGTACCCTGGGCAACAATATTCAAGGGCCCATCATCACGACCCCAGGATCACCATAATATGGTCATATATAGAATATATTACTGTAATATACAGTAAATATACTCAATACTTCAAATCCTAACTGTCATCATATTTTG
>NW_027394417.1:0-36831 GCF_049309525.1 Garra rufa | reverse complement strand
TTCGGTCTGCGAACTACATCACTGAGCCTCTTCTAAAAGCATTTAAATAAAAACACTCCAGCGACTGTACGCAATGTAAACATAATATCATTTTAAAGAGCTATATTAAGCGCATATGAGCTGCTTTTATATGGTTTACGGATGAGCTTCAGGGCTGGCGTTTCTTCGTCCGTGTTCACAAAACTACATATTTTAAAGGCATTTAAAAAATAAAAACACTCCAGCGATTGAACAGTAATAGTAGATTAGTGTATTGAAAACGTTAAAATGCTTGCTTATTTGTGCTGCATTTTTGTGGAAACGAATTAGCTAGTAAAGACTGTTTCATGAATATGGTCTCATCGTTTGAGCCACATAGTTCAACAAAGCACGGCCGTTTTTAATGACCAACTAATAACTTCTGCTATTTAACTGATAAGAGTTCTCAAAAAATGCAACTGTATTGAACATAGCACCCAATCACTCGTTTAATATTTTTTGTTCCCTGTCATTTCGCTGTATTTTATGTTTGATTTAGCACAGGTGCCCTCTTACGTCATACTCCGAAAGTCCCCTTAGGCATTTGTGCGCATGCGCGCTACTCATGAATGGTGCTTTATAGAGGACGCACAAAAATACAGATTAAAATCATTTATATTTAGGTTAAATGGAAGATATAGCTTGTGCTGCATGTTAGCTTGCAAATTATGCCCAAGAACATAATTTATTAAGCCATATGTCTTACTAACAAGAAACAATGCCTCTAACCACAGGTCACGTACGAAAAATAATGCCCCGTTTAAGCCATTCTGAAGGGGTGGAGCGGAAAATGAAAATAAATACGGCCTTTTAAAATTTAAATGCTCCAGCGATTTCATTCCGTCAACCCCTTAGAACCCACCAAGAGCTAAATTCAGGTGTTTGCGAGTAGTTTCATTTAAAACGGAGAGGGCTGCCTTCCGCCTGTGTTTTCTGTTGTACTGACATGAGAGTCAGGGCTCCGAGCTTTCGGTCTGCGAACTACATCACTGAGCCTCTTCTAAAAGCATTTAAATAAAAACACTCCAGCGACTGTACGCAATGTAAACATAATATCATTTTAAAGAGCTATATTAAGCGCATATGAGCTGCTTTTATATGGTTTACGGATGAGCTTCAGGGCTGGCGTTTCTTCGTCCGTGTTCACAAAACTACATATTTTAAAGGCATTTAAAAAATAAAAACACTCCAGCGATTGAACAGTAATAGTAGATTAGTGTATTGAAAACGTTAAAATGCTTGCTTATTTGTGCTGCATTTTTGTGGAAACGAATTAGCTAGTAAAGACTGTTTCATGAATATGGTCTCATCGTTTGAGCCACATAGTTCAACAAAGCACGGCCGTTTTTAATGACCAACTAATAACTTCTGCTATTTAACTGATAAGAGTTCTCAAAAAATGCAACTGTATTGAACATAGCACCCAATCACTCGTTTAATATTTTTTGTTCCCTGTCATTTCGCTGTATTTTATGTTTGATTTAGCACAGGTGCCCTCTTACGTCATACTCCGAAAGTCCCCTTAGGCATTTGTGCGCATGCGCGCTACTCATAAATGGTGCTTTATAGAGGACGCACAAAAATACAGATTAAAATCATTTATATTTAGGTTAAATGGAAGATATAGCTTGTGCTGCATGTTAGCTTGCAAATTATGCCCAAGAACATAATTTATTAAGCCATATGTCTTACTAACAAGAAACAATGCCTCTAACCACAGGTCACGTACGAAAAATAATGCCCCGTTTAAGCCATTCTGAAGGGGTGGAGCGGAAAATGAAAATAAATACGGCCTTTTAAAATTTAAATGCTCCAGCGATTTCATTCCGTCAACCCCTTAGAACCCACCAAGAGCTAAATTCAGGTGTTTGCGAGTAGTTTCATTTAAAACGGAGAGGGCTGCCTTCCGCCTGTGTTTTCTGTTGTACTGACATGAGAGTCAGGGCTCCGAGCTTTCGGTCTGCGAACTACATCACTGAGCCTCTTCTAAAAGCATTTAAATAAAAACACTCCAGCGACTGTACGCAATGTAAACATAATATCATTTTAAAGAGCTATATTAAGCGCATATGAGCTGCTTTTATATGGTTTACGGATGAGCTTCAGGGCTGGCGTTTCTTCGTCCGTGTTCACAAAACTACATATTTTAAAGGCATTTAAAAAATAAAAACACTCCAGCGATTGAACAGTAATAGTAGATTAGTGTATTGAAAACGTTAAAATGCTTGCTTATTTGTGCTGCATTTTTGTGGAAACGAATTAGCTAGTAAAGACTGTTTCATGAATATGGTCTCATCGTTTGAGCCACATAGTTCAACAAAGCACGGCCGTTTTTAATGACCAACTAATAACTTCTGCTATTTAACTGATAAGAGTTCTCAAAAAATGCAACTGTATTGAACATAGCACCCAATCACTCGTTTAATATTTTTTGTTCCCTGTCATTTCGCTGTATTTTATGTTTGATTTAGCACAGGTGCCCTCTTACGTCATACTCCGAAAGTCCCCTTAGGCATTTGTGCGCATGCGCGCTACTCATGAATGGTGCTTTATAGAGGACGCACAAAAATACAGATTAAAATCATTTATATTTAGGTTAAATGGAAGATATAGCTTGTGCTGCATGTTAGCTTGCAAATTATGCCCAAGAACATAATTTATTAAGCCATATGTCTTACTAACAAGAAACAATGCCTCTAACCACAGGTCACGTACGAAAAATAATGCCCCGTTTAAGCCATTCTGAAGGGGTGGAGCGGAAAATGAAAATAAATACGGCCTTTTAAAATTTAAATGCTCCAGCGATTTCATTCCGTCAACCCCTTAGAACCCACCAAGAGCTAAATTCAGGTGTTTGCGAGTAGTTTCATTTAAAACGGAGAGGGCTGCCTTCCGCCTGTGTTTTCTGTTGTACTGACATGAGAGTCAGGGCTCCGAGCTTTCGGTCTGCGAACTACATCACTGAGCCTCTTCTAAAAGCATTTAAATAAAAACACTCCAGCGACTGTACGCAATGTAAACATAATATCATTTTAAAGAGCTATATTAAGCGCATATGAGCTGCTTTTATATGGTTTACGGATGAGCTTCAGGGCTGGCGTTTCTTCGTCCGTGTTCACAAAACTACATATTTTAAAGGCATTTAAAAAATAAAAACACTCCAGCGATTGAACAGTAATAGTAGATTAGTGTATTGAAAACGTTAAAATGCTTGCTTATTTGTGCTGCATTTTTGTGGAAACGAATTAGCTAGTAAAGACTGTTTCATGAATATGGTCTCATCGTTTGAGCCACATAGTTCAACAAAGCACGGCCGTTTTTAATGACCAACTAATAACTTCTGCTATTTAACTGATAAGAGTTCTCAAAAAATGCAACTGTATTGAACATAGCACCCAATCACTCGTTTAATATTTTTTGTTCCCTGTCATTTCGCTGTATTTTATGTTTGATTTAGCACAGGTGCCCTCTTACGTCATACTCCGAAAGTCCCCTTAGGCATTTGTGCGCATGCGCGCTACTCATAAATGGTGCTTTATAGAGGACGCACAAAAATACAGATTAAAATCATTTATATTTAGGTTAAATGGAAGATATAGCTTGTGCTGCATGTTAGCTTGCAAATTATGCCCAAGAACATAATTTATTAAGCCATATGTCTTACTAACAAGAAACAATGCCTCTAACCACAGGTCACGTACGAAAAATAATGCCCCGTTTAAGCCATTCTGAAGGGGTGGAGCGGAAAATGAAAATAAATACGGCCTTTTAAAATTTAAATGCTCCAGCGATTTCATTCCGTCAACCCCTTAGAACCCACCAAGAGCTAAATTCAGGTGTTTGCGAGTAGTTTCATTTAAAACGGAGAGGGCTGCCTTCCGCCTGTGTTTTCTGTTGTACTGACATGAGAGTCAGGGCTCCGAGCTTTCGGTCTGCGAACTACATCACTGAGCCTCTTCTAAAAGCATTTAAATAAAAACACTCCAGCGACTGTACGCAATGTAAACATAATATCATTTTAAAGAGCTATATTAAGCGCATATGAGCTGCTTTTATATGGTTTACGGATGAGCTTCAGGGCTGGCGTTTCTTCGTCCGTGTTCACAAAACTACATATTTTAAAGGCATTTAAAAAATAAAAACACTCCAGCGATTGAACAGTAATAGTAGATTAGTGTATTGAAAACGTTAAAATGCTTGCTTATTTGTGCTGCATTTTTGTGGAAACGAATTAGCTAGTAAAGACTGTTTCATGAATATGGTCTCATCGTTTGAGCCACATAGTTCAACAAAGCACGGCCGTTTTTAATGACCAACTAATAACTTCTGCTATTTAACTGATAAGAGTTCTCAAAAAATGCAACTGTATTGAACATAGCACCCAATCACTCGTTTAATATTTTTTGTTCCCTGTCATTTCGCTGTATTTTATGTTTGATTTAGCACAGGTGCCCTCTTACGTCATACTCCGAAAGTCCCCTTAGGCATTTGTGCGCATGCGCGCTACTCATAAATGGTGCTTTATAGAGGACGCACAAAAATACAGATTAAAATCATTTATATTTAGGTTAAATGGAAGATATAGCTTGTGCTGCATGTTAGCTTGCAAATTATGCCCAAGAACATAATTTATTAAGCCATATGTCTTACTAACAAGAAACAATGCCTCTAACCACAGGTCACGTACGAAAAATAATGCCCCGTTTAAGCCATTCTGAAGGGGTGGAGCGGAAAATGAAAATAAATACGGCCTTTTAAAATTTAAATGCTCCAGCGATTTCATTCCGTCAACCCCTTAGAACCCACCAAGAGCTAAATTCAGGTGTTTGCGAGTAGTTTCATTTAAAACGGAGAGGGCTGCCTTCCGCCTGTGTTTTCTGTTGTACTGACATGAGAGTCAGGGCTCCGAGCTTTCGGTCTGCGAACTACATCACTGAGCCTCTTCTAAAAGCATTTAAATAAAAACACTCCAGCGACTGTACGCAATGTAAACATAATATCATTTTAAAGAGCTATATTAAGCGCATATGAGCTGCTTTTATATGGTTTACGGATGAGCTTCAGGGCTGGCGTTTCTTCGTCCGTGTTCACAAAACTACATATTTTAAAGGCATTTAAAAAATAAAAACACTCCAGCGATTGAACAGTAATAGTAGATTAGTGTATTGAAAACGTTAAAATGCTTGCTTATTTGTGCTGCATTTTTGTGGAAACGAATTAGCTAGTAAAGACTGTTTCATGAATATGGTCTCATCGTTTGAGCCACATAGTTCAACAAAGCACGGCCGTTTTTAATGACCAACTAATAACTTCTGCTATTTAACTGATAAGAGTTCTCAAAAAATGCAACTGTATTGAACATAGCACCCAATCACTCGTTTAATATTTTTTGTTCCCTGTCATTTCGCTGTATTTTATGTTTGATTTAGCACAGGTGCCCTCTTACGTCATACTCCGAAAGTCCCCTTAGGCATTTGTGCGCATGCGCGCTACTCATAAATGGTGCTTTATAGAGGACGCACAAAAATACAGATTAAAATCATTTATATTTAGGTTAAATGGAAGATATAGCTTGTGCTGCATGTTAGCTTGCAAATTATGCCCAAGAACATAATTTATTAAGCCATATGTCTTACTAACAAGAAACAATGCCTCTAACCACAGGTCACGTACGAAAAATAATGCCCCGTTTAAGCCATTCTGAAGGGGTGGAGCGGAAAATGAAAATAAATACGGCCTTTTAAAATTTAAATGCTCCAGCGATTTCATTCCGTCAACCCCTTAGAACCCACCAAGAGCTAAATTCAGGTGTTTGCGAGTAGTTTCATTTAAAACGGAGAGGGCTGCCTTCCGCCTGTGTTTTCTGTTGTACTGACATGAGAGTCAGGGCTCCGAGCTTTCGGTCTGCGAACTACATCACTGAGCCTCTTCTAAAAGCATTTAAATAAAAACACTCCAGCGACTGTACGCAATGTAAACATAATATCATTTTAAAGAGCTATATTAAGCGCATATGAGCTGCTTTTATATGGTTTACGGATGAGCTTCAGGGCTGGCGTTTCTTCGTCCGTGTTCACAAAACTACATATTTTAAAGGCATTTAAAAAATAAAAACACTCCAGCGATTGAACAGTAATAGTAGATTAGTGTATTGAAAACGTTAAAATGCTTGCTTATTTGTGCTGCATTTTTGTGGAAACGAATTAGCTAGTAAAGACTGTTTCATGAATATGGTCTCATCGTTTGAGCCACATAGTTCAACAAAGCACGGCCGTTTTTAATGACCAACTAATAACTTCTGCTATTTAACTGATAAGAGTTCTCAAAAAATGCAACTGTATTGAACATAGCACCCAATCACTCGTTTAATATTTTTTGTTCCCTGTCATTTCGCTGTATTTTATGTTTGATTTAGCACAGGTGCCCTCTTACGTCATACTCCGAAAGTCCCCTTAGGCATTTGTGCGCATGCGCGCTACTCATAAATGGTGCTTTATAGAGGACGCACAAAAATACAGATTAAAATCATTTATATTTAGGTTAAATGGAAGATATAGCTTGTGCTGCATGTTAGCTTGCAAATTATGCCCAAGAACATAATTTATTAAGCCATATGTCTTACTAACAAGAAACAATGCCTCTAACCACAGGTCACGTACGAAAAATAATGCCCCGTTTAAGCCATTCTGAAGGGGTGGAGCGGAAAATGAAAATAAATACGGCCTTTTAAAATTTAAATGCTCCAGCGATTTCATTCCGTCAACCCCTTAGAACCCACCAAGAGCTAAATTCAGGTGTTTGCGAGTAGTTTCATTTAAAACGGAGAGGGCTGCCTTCCGCCTGTGTTTTCTGTTGTACTGACATGAGAGTCAGGGCTCCGAGCTTTCGGTCTGCGAACTACATCACTGAGCCTCTTCTAAAAGCATTTAAATAAAAACACTCCAGCGACTGTACGCAATGTAAACATAATATCATTTTAAAGAGCTATATTAAGCGCATATGAGCTGCTTTTATATGGTTTACGGATGAGCTTCAGGGCTGGCGTTTCTTCGTCCGTGTTCACAAAACTACATATTTTAAAGGCATTTAAAAAATAAAAACACTCCAGCGATTGAACAGTAATAGTAGATTAGTGTATTGAAAACGTTAAAATGCTTGCTTATTTGTGCTGCATTTTTGTGGAAACGAATTAGCTAGTAAAGACTGTTTCATGAATATGGTCTCATCGTTTGAGCCACATAGTTCAACAAAGCACGGCCGTTTTTAATGACCAACTAATAACTTCTGCTATTTAACTGATAAGAGTTCTCAAAAAATGCAACTGTATTGAACATAGCACCCAATCACTCGTTTAATATTTTTTGTTCCCTGTCATTTCGCTGTATTTTATGTTTGATTTAGCACAGGTGCCCTCTTACGTCATACTCCGAAAGTCCCCTTAGGCATTTGTGCGCATGCGCGCTACTCATGAATGGTGCTTTATAGAGGACGCACAAAAATACAGATTAAAATCATTTATATTTAGGTTAAATGTAAGATATAGCTTGTGCTGCATGTTAGCTTGCAAATTATGCCCAAGAACATAATTTATTAAGCCATATGTCTTACTAACAAGAAACAATGCCTCTAACCACAGGTCACGTACGAAAAATAATGCCCCGTTTAAGCCATTCTGAAGGGGTGGAGCGGAAAATGAAAATAAATACGGCCTTTTAAAATTTAAATGCTCCAGCGATTTCATTCCGTCAACCCCTTAGAACCCACCAAGAGCTAAATTCAGGTGTTTGCGAGTAGTTTCATTTAAAACGGAGAGGGCTGCCTTCCGCCTGTGTTTTCTGTTGTACTGACATGAGAGTCAGGGCTCCGAGCTTTCGGTCTGCGAACTACATCACTGAGCCTCTTCTAAAAGCATTTAAATAAAAACACTCCAGCGACTGTACGCAATGTAAACATAATATCATTTTAAAGAGCTATATTAAGCGCATATGAGCTGCTTTTATATGGTTTACGGATGAGCTTCAGGGCTGGCGTTTCTTCGTCCGTGTTCACAAAACTACATATTTTAAAGGCATTTAAAAAATAAAAACACTCCAGCGATTGAACAGTAATAGTAGATTAGTGTATTGAAAACGTTAAAATGCTTGCTTATTTGTGCTGCATTTTTGTGGAAACGAATTAGCTAGTAAAGACTGTTTCATGAATATGGTCTCATCGTTTGAGCCACATAGTTCAACAAAGCACGGCCGTTTTTAATGACCAACTAATAACTTCTGCTATTTAACTGATAAGAGTTCTCAAAAAATGCAACTGTATTGAACATAGCACCCAATCACTCGTTTAATATTTTTTGTTCCCTGTCATTTCGCTGTATTTTATGTTTGATTTAGCACAGGTGCCCTCTTACGTCATACTCCGAAAGTCCCCTTAGGCATTTGTGCGCATGCGCGCTACTCATGAATGGTGCTTTATAGAGGACGCACAAAAATACAGATTAAAATCATTTATATTTAGGTTAAATGGAAGATATAGCTTGTGCTGCATGTTAGCTTGCAAATTATGCCCAAGAACATAATTTATTAAGCCATATGTCTTACTAACAAGAAACAATGCCTCTAACCACAGGTCACGTACGAAAAATAATGCCCCGTTTAAGCCATTCTGAAGGGGTGGAGCGGAAAATGAAAATAAATACGGCCTTTTAAAATTTAAATGCTCCAGCGATTTCATTCCGTCAACCCCTTAGAACCCACCAAGAGCTAAATTCAGGTGTTTGCGAGTAGTTTCATTTAAAACGGAGAGGGCTGCCTTCCGCCTGTGTTTTCTGTTGTACTGACATGAGAGTCAGGGCTCCGAGCTTTCGGTCTGCGAACTACATCACTGAGCCTCTTCTAAAAGCATTTAAATAAAAACACTCCAGCGACTGTACGCAATGTAAACATAATATCATTTTAAAGAGCTATATTAAGCGCATATGAGCTGCTTTTATATGGTTTACGGATGAGCTTCAGGGCTGGCGTTTCTTCGTCCGTGTTCACAAAACTACATATTTTAAAGGCATTTAAAAAATAAAAACACTCCAGCGATTGAACAGTAATAGTAGATTAGTGTATTGAAAACGTTAAAATGCTTGCTTATTTGTGCTGCATTTTTGTGGAAACGAATTAGCTAGTAAAGACTGTTTCATGAATATGGTCTCATCGTTTGAGCCACATAGTTCAACAAAGCACGGCCGTTTTTAATGACCAACTAATAACTTCTGCTATTTAACTGATAAGAGTTCTCAAAAAATGCAACTGTATTGAACATAGCACCCAATCACTCGTTTAATATTTTTTGTTCCCTGTCATTTCGCTGTATTTTATGTTTGATTTAGCACAGGTGCCCTCTTACGTCATACTCCGAAAGTCCCCTTAGGCATTTGTGCGCATGCGCGCTACTCATAAATGGTGCTTTATAGAGGACGCACAAAAATACAGATTAAAATCATTTATATTTAGGTTAAATGGAAGATATAGCTTGTGCTGCATGTTAGCTTGCAAATTATGCCCAAGAACATAATTTATTAAGCCATATGTCTTACTAACAAGAAACAATGCCTCTAACCACAGGTCACGTACGAAAAATAATGCCCCGTTTAAGCCATTCTGAAGGGGTGGAGCGGAAAATGAAAATAAATACGGCCTTTTAAAATTTAAATGCTCCAGCGATTTCATTCCGTCAACCCCTTAGAACCCACCAAGAGCTAAATTCAGGTGTTTGCGAGTAGTTTCATTTAAAACGGAGAGGGCTGCCTTCCGCCTGTGTTTTCTGTTGTACTGACATGAGAGTCAGGGCTCCGAGCTTTCGGTCTGCGAACTACATCACTGAGCCTCTTCTAAAAGCATTTAAATAAAAACACTCCAGCGACTGTACGCAATGTAAACATAATATCATTTTAAAGAGCTATATTAAGCGCATATGAGCTGCTTTTATATGGTTTACGGATGAGCTTCAGGGCTGGCGTTTCTTCGTCCGTGTTCACAAAACTACATATTTTAAAGGCATTTAAAAAATAAAAACACTCCAGCGATTGAACAGTAATAGTAGATTAGTGTATTGAAAACGTTAAAATGCTTGCTTATTTGTGCTGCATTTTTGTGGAAACGAATTAGCTAGTAAAGACTGTTTCATGAATATGGTCTCATCGTTTGAGCCACATAGTTCAACAAAGCACGGCCGTTTTTAATGACCAACTAATAACTTCTGCTATTTAACTGATAAGAGTTCTCAAAAAATGCAACTGTATTGAACATAGCACCCAATCACTCGTTTAATATTTTTTGTTCCCTGTCATTTCGCTGTATTTTATGTTTGATTTAGCACAGGTGCCCTCTTACGTCATACTCCGAAAGTCCCCTTAGGCATTTGTGCGCATGCGCGCTACTCATGAATGGTGCTTTATAGAGGACGCACAAAAATACAGATTAAAATCATTTATATTTAGGTTAAATGTAAGATATAGCTTGTGCTGCATGTTAGCTTGCAAATTATGCCCAAGAACATAATTTATTAAGCCATATGTCTTACTAACAAGAAACAATGCCTCTAACCACAGGTCACGTACGAAAAATAATGCCCCGTTTAAGCCATTCTGAAGGGGTGGAGCGGAAAATGAAAATAAATACGGCCTTTTAAAATTTAAATGCTCCAGCGATTTCATTCCGTCAACCCCTTAGAACCCACCAAGAGCTAAATTCAGGTGTTTGCGAGTAGTTTCATTTAAAACGGAGAGGGCTGCCTTCCGCCTGTGTTTTCTGTTGTACTGACATGAGAGTCAGGGCTCCGAGCTTTCGGTCTGCGAACTACATCACTGAGCCTCTTCTAAAAGCATTTAAATAAAAACACTCCAGCGACTGTACGCAATGTAAACATAATATCATTTTAAAGAGCTATATTAAGCGCATATGAGCTGCTTTTATATGGTTTACGGATGAGCTTCAGGGCTGGCGTTTCTTCGTCCGTGTTCACAAAACTACATATTTTAAAGGCATTTAAAAAATAAAAACACTCCAGCGATTGAACAGTAATAGTAGATTAGTGTATTGAAAACGTTAAAATGCTTGCTTATTTGTGCTGCATTTTTGTGGAAACGAATTAGCTAGTAAAGACTGTTTCATGAATATGGTCTCATCGTTTGAGCCACATAGTTCAACAAAGCACGGCCGTTTTTAATGACCAACTAATAACTTCTGCTATTTAACTGATAAGAGTTCTCAAAAAATGCAACTGTATTGAACATAGCACCCAATCACTCGTTTAATATTTTTTGTTCCCTGTCATTTCGCTGTATTTTATGTTTGATTTAGCACAGGTGCCCTCTTACGTCATACTCCGAAAGTCCCCTTAGGCATTTGTGCGCATGCGCGCTACTCATGAATGGTGCTTTATAGAGGACGCACAAAAATACAGATTAAAATCATTTATATTTAGGTTAAATGGAAGATATAGCTTGTGCTGCATGTTAGCTTGCAAATTATGCCCAAGAACATAATTTATTAAGCCATATGTCTTACTAACAAGAAACAATGCCTCTAACCACAGGTCACGTACGAAAAATAATGCCCCGTTTAAGCCATTCTGAAGGGGTGGAGCGGAAAATGAAAATAAATACGGCCTTTTAAAATTTAAATGCTCCAGCGATTTCATTCCGTCAACCCCTTAGAACCCACCAAGAGCTAAATTCAGGTGTTTGCGAGTAGTTTCATTTAAAACGGAGAGGGCTGCCTTCCGCCTGTGTTTTCTGTTGTACTGACATGAGAGTCAGGGCTCCGAGCTTTCGGTCTGCGAACTACATCACTGAGCCTCTTCTAAAAGCATTTAAATAAAAACACTCCAGCGACTGTACGCAATGTAAACATAATATCATTTTAAAGAGCTATATTAAGCGCATATGAGCTGCTTTTATATGGTTTACGGATGAGCTTCAGGGCTGGCGTTTCTTCGTCCGTGTTCACAAAACTACATATTTTAAAGGCATTTAAAAAATAAAAACACTCCAGCGATTGAACAGTAATAGTAGATTAGTGTATTGAAAACGTTAAAATGCTTGCTTATTTGTGCTGCATTTTTGTGGAAACGAATTAGCTAGTAAAGACTGTTTCATGAATATGGTCTCATCGTTTGAGCCACATAGTTCAACAAAGCACGGCCGTTTTTAATGACCAACTAATAACTTCTGCTATTTAACTGATAAGAGTTCTCAAAAAATGCAACTGTATTGAACATAGCACCCAATCACTCGTTTAATATTTTTTGTTCCCTGTCATTTCGCTGTATTTTATGTTTGATTTAGCACAGGTGCCCTCTTACGTCATACTCCGAAAGTCCCCTTAGGCATTTGTGCGCATGCGCGCTACTCATGAATGGTGCTTTATAGAGGACGCACAAAAATACAGATTAAAATCATTTATATTTAGGTTAAATGGAAGATATAGCTTGTGCTGCATGTTAGCTTGCAAATTATGCCCAAGAACATAATTTATTAAGCCATATGTCTTACTAACAAGAAACAATGCCTCTAACCACAGGTCACGTACGAAAAATAATGCCCCGTTTAAGCCATTCTGAAGGGGTGGAGCGGAAAATGAAAATAAATACGGCCTTTTAAAATTTAAATGCTCCAGCGATTTCATTCCGTCAACCCCTTAGAACCCACCAAGAGCTAAATTCAGGTGTTTGCGAGTAGTTTCATTTAAAACGGAGAGGGCTGCCTTCCGCCTGTGTTTTCTGTTGTACTGACATGAGAGTCAGGGCTCCGAGCTTTCGGTCTGCGAACTACATCACTGAGCCTCTTCTAAAAGCATTTAAATAAAAACACTCCAGCGACTGTACGCAATGTAAACATAATATCATTTTAAAGAGCTATATTAAGCGCATATGAGCTGCTTTTATATGGTTTACGGATGAGCTTCAGGGCTGGCGTTTCTTCGTCCGTGTTCACAAAACTACATATTTTAAAGGCATTTAAAAAATAAAAACACTCCAGCGATTGAACAGTAATAGTAGATTAGTGTATTGAAAACGTTAAAATGCTTGCTTATTTGTGCTGCATTTTTGTGGAAACGAATTAGCTAGTAAAGACTGTTTCATGAATATGGTCTCATCGTTTGAGCCACATAGTTCAACAAAGCACGGCCGTTTTTAATGACCAACTAATAACTTCTGCTATTTAACTGATAAGAGTTCTCAAAAAATGCAACTGTATTGAACATAGCACCCAATCACTCGTTTAATATTTTTTGTTCCCTGTCATTTCGCTGTATTTTATGTTTGATTTAGCACAGGTGCCCTCTTACGTCATACTCCGAAAGTCCCCTTAGGCATTTGTGCGCATGCGCGCTACTCATGAATGGTGCTTTATAGAGGACGCACAAAAATACAGATTAAAATCATTTATATTTAGGTTAAATGGAAGATATAGCTTGTGCTGCATGTTAGCTTGCAAATTATGCCCAAGAACATAATTTATTAAGCCATATGTCTTACTAACAAGAAACAATGCCTCTAACCACAGGTCACGTACGAAAAATAATGCCCCGTTTAAGCCATTCTGAAGGGGTGGAGCGGAAAATGAAAATAAATACGGCCTTTTAAAATTTAAATGCTCCAGCGATTTCATTCCGTCAACCCCTTAGAACCCACCAAGAGCTAAATTCAGGTGTTTGCGAGTAGTTTCATTTAAAACGGAGAGGGCTGCCTTCCGCCTGTGTTTTCTGTTGTACTGACATGAGAGTCAGGGCTCCGAGCTTTCGGTCTGCGAACTACATCACTGAGCCTCTTCTAAAAGCATTTAAATAAAAACACTCCAGCGACTGTACGCAATGTAAACATAATATCATTTTAAAGAGCTATATTAAGCGCATATGAGCTGCTTTTATATGGTTTACGGATGAGCTTCAGGGCTGGCGTTTCTTCGTCCGTGTTCACAAAACTACATATTTTAAAGGCATTTAAAAAATAAAAACACTCCAGCGATTGAACAGTAATAGTAGATTAGTGTATTGAAAACGTTAAAATGCTTGCTTATTTGTGCTGCATTTTTGTGGAAACGAATTAGCTAGTAAAGACTGTTTCATGAATATGGTCTCATCGTTTGAGCCACATAGTTCAACAAAGCACGGCCGTTTTTAATGACCAACTAATAACTTCTGCTATTTAACTGATAAGAGTTCTCAAAAAATGCAACTGTATTGAACATAGCACCCAATCACTCGTTTAATATTTTTTGTTCCCTGTCATTTCGCTGTATTTTATGTTTGATTTAGCACAGGTGCCCTCTTACGTCATACTCCGAAAGTCCCCTTAGGCATTTGTGCGCATGCGCGCTACTCATGAATGGTGCTTTATAGAGGACGCACAAAAATACAGATTAAAATCATTTATATTTAGGTTAAATGTAAGATATAGCTTGTGCTGCATGTTAGCTTGCAAATTATGCCCAAGAACATAATTTATTAAGCCATATGTCTTACTAACAAGAAACAATGCCTCTAACCACAGGTCACGTACGAAAAATAATGCCCCGTTTAAGCCATTCTGAAGGGGTGGAGCGGAAAATGAAAATAAATACGGCCTTTTAAAATTTAAATGCTCCAGCGATTTCATTCCGTCAACCCCTTAGAACCCACCAAGAGCTAAATTCAGGTGTTTGCGAGTAGTTTCATTTAAAACGGAGAGGGCTGCCTTCCGCCTGTGTTTTCTGTTGTACTGACATGAGAGTCAGGGCTCCGAGCTTTCGGTCTGCGAACTACATCACTGAGCCTCTTCTAAAAGCATTTAAATAAAAACACTCCAGCGACTGTACGCAATGTAAACATAATATCATTTTAAAGAGCTATATTAAGCGCATATGAGCTGCTTTTATATGGTTTACGGATGAGCTTCAGGGCTGGCGTTTCTTCGTCCGTGTTCACAAAACTACATATTTTAAAGGCATTTAAAAAATAAAAACACTCCAGCGATTGAACAGTAATAGTAGATTAGTGTATTGAAAACGTTAAAATGCTTGCTTATTTGTGCTGCATTTTTGTGGAAACGAATTAGCTAGTAAAGACTGTTTCATGAATATGGTCTCATCGTTTGAGCCACATAGTTCAACAAAGCACGGCCGTTTTTAATGACCAACTAATAACTTCTGCTATTTAACTGATAAGAGTTCTCAAAAAATGCAACTGTATTGAACATAGCACCCAATCACTCGTTTAATATTTTTTGTTCCCTGTCATTTCGCTGTATTTTATGTTTGATTTAGCACAGGTGCCCTCTTACGTCATACTCCGAAAGTCCCCTTAGGCATTTGTGCGCATGCGCGCTACTCATGAATGGTGCTTTATAGAGGACGCACAAAAATACAGATTAAAATCATTTATATTTAGGTTAAATGGAAGATATAGCTTGTGCTGCATGTTAGCTTGCAAATTATGCCCAAGAACATAATTTATTAAGCCATATGTCTTACTAACAAGAAACAATGCCTCTAACCACAGGTCACGTACGAAAAATAATGCCCCGTTTAAGCCATTCTGAAGGGGTGGAGCGGAAAATGAAAATAAATACGGCCTTTTAAAATTTAAATGCTCCAGCGATTTCATTCCGTCAACCCCTTAGAACCCACCAAGAGCTAAATTCAGGTGTTTGCGAGTAGTTTCATTTAAAACGGAGAGGGCTGCCTTCCGCCTGTGTTTTCTGTTGTACTGACATGAGAGTCAGGGCTCCGAGCTTTCGGTCTGCGAACTACATCACTGAGCCTCTTCTAAAAGCATTTAAATAAAAACACTCCAGCGACTGTACGCAATGTAAACATAATATCATTTTAAAGAGCTATATTAAGCGCATATGAGCTGCTTTTATATGGTTTACGGATGAGCTTCAGGGCTGGCGTTTCTTCGTCCGTGTTCACAAAACTACATATTTTAAAGGCATTTAAAAAATAAAAACACTCCAGCGATTGAACAGTAATAGTAGATTAGTGTATTGAAAACGTTAAAATGCTTGCTTATTTGTGCTGCATTTTTGTGGAAACGAATTAGCTAGTAAAGACTGTTTCATGAATATGGTCTCATCGTTTGAGCCACATAGTTCAACAAAGCACGGCCGTTTTTAATGACCAACTAATAACTTCTGCTATTTAACTGATAAGAGTTCTCAAAAAATGCAACTGTATTGAACATAGCACCCAATCACTCGTTTAATATTTTTTGTTCCCTGTCATTTCGCTGTATTTTATGTTTGATTTAGCACAGGTGCCCTCTTACGTCATACTCCGAAAGTCCCCTTAGGCATTTGTGCGCATGCGCGCTACTCATGAATGGTGCTTTATAGAGGACGCACAAAAATACAGATTAAAATCATTTATATTTAGGTTAAATGGAAGATATAGCTTGTGCTGCATGTTAGCTTGCAAATTATGCCCAAGAACATAATTTATTAAGCCATATGTCTTACTAACAAGAAACAATGCCTCTAACCACAGGTCACGTACGAAAAATAATGCCCCGTTTAAGCCATTCTGAAGGGGTGGAGCGGAAAATGAAAATAAATACGGCCTTTTAAAATTTAAATGCTCCAGCGATTTCATTCCGTCAACCCCTTAGAACCCACCAAGAGCTAAATTCAGGTGTTTGCGAGTAGTTTCATTTAAAACGGAGAGGGCTGCCTTCAGCCTGTGTTTTCTGTTGTACTGACATGAGAGTCAGGGCACCGAGCTTTCGGTCTGCGAACTACATCACTGAGCCTCTTCTAAAAGCATTTAAATAAAAACACTCCAGCGACTGTACGCAATGTAAACATAATATCATTTTAAAGAGCTATATTAAGCGCATATGAGCTGCTTTTATATGGTTTACGGATGAGCTTCAGGGCTGGCGTTTCTTCGTCCGTGTTCACAAAACTACATATTTTAAAGGCATTTAAAAAATAAAAACACTCCAGCGATTGAACAGTAATAGTAGATTAGTGTATTGAAAACGTTAAAATGCTTGCTTATTTGTGCTGCATTTTTGTGGAAACGAATTAGCTAGTAAAGACTGTTTCATGAATATGGTCTCATCGTTTGAGCCACATAGTTCAACAAAGCACGGCCGTTTTTAATGACCAACTAATAACTTCTGCTATTTAACTGATAAGAGTTCTCAAAAAATGCAACTGTATTGAACATAGCACCCAATCACTCGTTTAATATTTTTTGTTCCCTGTCATTTCGCTGTATTTTATGTTTGATTTAGCACAGGTGCCCTCTTACGTCATACTCCGAAAGTCCCCTTAGGCATTTGTGCGCATGCGCGCTACTCATAAATGGTGCTTTATAGAGGACGCACAAAAATACAGATTAAAATCATTTATATTTAGGTTAAATGGAAGATATAGCTTGTGCTGCATGTTAGCTTGCAAATTATGCCCAAGAACATAATTTATTAAGCCATATGTCTTATTAACAAGAAACAATGCCTCTAACCACAGGTCACGTACGAAAAATAATGCCCCGTTTAAGCCATTCTGAAGGGGTGGAGCGGAAAATGAAAATAAATACGGCCTTTTAAAATTTAAATGCTCCAGCGATTTCATTCCGTCAACCCCTTAGAACCCACCAAGAGCTAAATTCAGGTGTTTGCGAGTAGTTTCATTTAAAACGGAGAGGGCTGCCTTCAGCCTGTGTTTTCTGTTGTACTGACATGAGAGTCAGGGCACCGAGCTTTCGGTCTGCGAACTACATCACTGAGCCTCTTCTAAAAGCATTTAAATAAAAACACTCCAGCGACTGTACGCAATGTAAACATAATATCATTTTAAAGAGCTATATTAAGCGCATATGAGCTGCTTTTATATGGTTTACGGATGAGCTTCAGGGCTGGCGTTTCTTCGTCCGTGTTCACAAAACTACATATTTTAAAGGCATTTAAAAAATAAAAACACTCCAGCGATTGAACAGTAATAGTAGATTAGTGTATTGAAAACGTTAAAATGCTTGCTTATTTGTGCTGCATTTTTGTGGAAACGAATTAGCTAGTAAAGACTGTTTCATGAATATGGTCTCATCGTTTGAGCCACATAGTTCAACAAAGCACGGCCGTTTTTAATGACCAACTAATAACTTCTGCTATTTAACTGATAAGAGTTCTCAAAAAATGCAACTGTATTGAACATAGCACCCAATCACTCGTTTAATATTTTTTGTTCCCTGTCATTTCGCTGTATTTTATGTTTGATTTAGCACAGGTGCCCTCTTACGTCATACTCCGAAAGTCCCCTTAGGCATTTGTGCGCATGCGCGCTACTCATAAATGGTGCTTTATAGAGGACGCACAAAAATACAGATTAAAATCATTTATATTTAGGTTAAATGGAAGATATAGCTTGTGCTGCATGTTAGCTTGCAAATTATGCCCAAGAACATAATTTATTAAGCCATATGTCTTACTAACAAGAAACAATGCCTCTAACCACAGGTCACGTACGAAAAATAATGCCCCGTTTAAGCCATTCTGAAGGGGTGGAGCGGAAAATGAAAATAAATACGGCCTTTTAAAATTTAAATGCTCCAGCGATTTCATTCCGTCAACCCCTTAGAACCCACCAAGAGCTAAATTCAGGTGTTTGCGAGTAGTTTCATTTAAAACGGAGAGGGCTGCCTTCAGCCTGTGTTTTCTGTTGTACTGACATGAGAGTCAGGGCTCCGAGCTTTCGGTCTGCGAACTACATCACTGAGCCTCTTCTAAAAGCATTTAAATAAAAACACTCCAGCGACTGTACGCAATGTAAACATAATATCATTTTAAAGAGCTATATTAAGCGCATATGAGCTGCTTTTATATGGTTTACGGATGAGCTTCAGGGCTGGCGTTTCTTCGTCCGTGTTCACAAAACTACATATTTTAAAGGCATTTAAAAAATAAAAACACTCCAGCGATTGAACAGTAATAGTAGATTAGTGTATTGAAAACGTTAAAATGCTTGCTTATTTGTGCTGCATTTTTGTGGAAACGAATTAGCTAGTAAAGACTGTTTCATGAATATGGTCTCATCGTTTGAGCCACATAGTTCAACAAAGCACGGCCGTTTTTAATGACCAACTAATAACTTCTGCTATTTAACTGATAAGAGTTCTCAAAAAATGCAACTGTATTGAACATAGCACCCAATCACTCGTTTAATATTTTTTGTTCCCTGTCATTTCGCTGTATTTTATGTTTGATTTAGCACAGGTGCCCTCTTACGTCATACTCCGAAAGTCCCCTTAGGCATTTGTGCGCATGCGCGCTACTCATAAATGGTGCTTTATAGAGGACGCACAAAAATACAGATTAAAATCATTTATATTTAGGTTAAATGGAAGATATAGCTTGTGCTGCATGTTAGCTTGCAAATTATGCCCAAGAACATAATTTATTTAAACCATATGTCTTACTAACAAGAAACAATGCCTCTAACCACAGGTCACGTACGAAAAATAATGCCCCGTTTAAGCCATTCTGAAGGGGTGGAGCGGAAAATGAAAATAAATACGGCCTTTTAAAATTTAAATGCTCCAGCGATTTCATTCCGTCAACCCCTTAGAACCCACCAAGAGCTAAATTCAGGTGTTTGCGAGTAGTTTCATTTAAAACGGAGAGGGCTGCCTTCCGCCTGTGTTTTCTGTTGTACTGACATGAGAGTCAGGGCTCCGAGCTTTCGGTCTGCGAACTACATCACTGAGCCTCTTCTAAAAGCATTTAAATAAAAACACTCCAGCGACTGTACGCAATGTAAACATAATATCATTTTAAAGAGCTATATTAAGCGCATATGAGCTGCTTTTATATGGTTTACGGATGAGCTTCAGGGCTGGCGTTTCTTCGTCCGTGTTCACAAAACTACATATTTTAAAGGCATTTAAAAAATAAAAACACTCCAGCGATTGAACAGTAATAGTAGATTAGTGTATTGAAAACGTTAAAATGCTTGCTTATTTGTGCTGCATTTTTGTGGAAACGAATTAGCTAGTAAAGACTGTTTCATGAATATGGTCTCATCGTTTGAGCCACATAGTTCAACAAAGCACGGCCGTTTTTAATGACCAACTAATAACTTCTGCTATTTAACTGATAAGAGTTCTCAAAAAATGCAACTGTATTGAACATAGCACCCAATCACTCGTTTAATATTTTTTGTTCCCTGTCATTTCGCTGTATTTTATGTTTGATTTAGCACAGGTGCCCTCTTACGTCATACTCCGAAAGTCCCCTTAGGCATTTGTGCGCATGCGCGCTACTCATAAATGGTGCTTTATAGAGGACGCACAAAAATACAGATTAAAATCATTTATATTTAGGTTAAATGGAAGATATAGCTTGTGCTGCATGTTAGCTTGCAAATTATGCCCAAGAACATAATTTATTTAAACCATATGTCTTACTAACAAGAAACAATGCCTCTAACCACAGGTCACGTACGAAAAATAATGCCCCGTTTAAGCCATTCTGAAGGGGTGGAGCGGAAAATGAAAATAAATACGGCCTTTTAAAATTTAAATGCTCCAGCGATTTCATTCCGTCAACCCCTTAGAACCCACCAAGAGCTAAATTCAGGTGTTTGCGAGTAGTTTCATTTAAAACGGAGAGGGCTGCCTTCCGCCTGTGTTTTCTGTTGTACTGACATGAGAGTCAGGGCTCCGAGCTTTCGGTCTGCGAACTACATCACTGAGCCTCTTCTAAAAGCATTTAAATAAAAACACTCCAGCGACTGTACGCAATGTAAACATAATATCATTTTAAAGAGCTATATTAAGCGCATATGAGCTGCTTTTATATGGTTTACGGATGAGCTTCAGGGCTGGCGTTTCTTCGTCCGTGTTCACAAAACTACATATTTTAAAGGCATTTAAAAAATAAAAACACTCCAGCGATTGAACAGTAATAGTAGATTAGTGTATTGAAAACGTTAAAATGCTTGCTTATTTGTGCTGCATTTTTGTGGAAACGAATTAGCTAGTAAAGACTGTTTCATGAATATGGTCTCATCGTTTGAGCCACATAGTTCAACAAAGCACGGCCGTTTTTAATGACCAACTAATAACTTCTGCTATTTAACTGATAAGAGTTCTCAAAAAATGCAACTGTATTGAACATAGCACCCAATCACTCGTTTAATATTTTTTGTTCCCTGTCATTTCGCTGTATTTTATGTTTGATTTAGCACAGGTGCCCTCTTACGTCATACTCCGAAAGTCCCCTTAGGCATTTGTGCGCATGCGCGCTACTCATAAATGGTGCTTTATAGAGGACGCACAAAAATACAGATTAAAATCATTTATATTTAGGTTAAATGGAAGATATAGCTTGTGCTGCATGTTAGCTTGCAAATTATGCCCAAGAACATAATTTATTAAGCCATATGTCTTACTAACAAGAAACAATGCCTCTAACCACAGGTCACGTACGAAAAATAATGCCCCGTTTAAGCCATTCTGAAGGGGTGGAGCGGAAAATGAAAATAAATACGGCCTTTTAAAATTTAAATGCTCCAGCGATTTCATTCCGTCAACCCCTTAGAACCCACCAAGAGCTAAATTCAGGTGTTTGCGAGTAGTTTCATTTAAAACGGAGAGGGCTGCCTTCCGCCTGTGTTTTCTGTTGTACTGACATGAGAGTCAGGGCTCCGAGCTTTCGGTCTGCGAACTACATCACTGAGCCTCTTCTAAAAGCATTTAAATAAAAACACTCCAGCGACTGTACGCAATGTAAACATAATATCATTTTAAAGAGCTATATTAAGCGCATATGAGCTGCTTTTATATGGTTTACGGATGAGCTTCAGGGCTGGCGTTTCTTCGTCCGTGTTCACAAAACTACATATTTTAAAGGCATTTAAAAAATAAAAACACTCCAGCGATTGAACAGTAATAGTAGATTAGTGTATTGAAAACGTTAAAATGCTTGCTTATTTGTGCTGCATTTTTGTGGAAACGAATTAGCTAGTAAAGACTGTTTCATGAATATGGTCTCATCGTTTGAGCCACATAGTTCAACAAAGCACGGCCGTTTTTAATGACCAACTAATAACTTCTGCTATTTAACTGATAAGAGTTCTCAAAAAATGCAACTGTATTGAACATAGCACCCAATCACTCGTTTAATATTTTTTGTTCCCTGTCATTTCGCTGTATTTTATGTTTGATTTAGCACAGGTGCCCTCTTACGTCATACTCCGAAAGTCCCCTTAGGCATTTGTGCGCATGCGCGCTACTCATAAATGGTGCTTTATAGAGGACGCACAAAAATACAGATTAAAATCATTTATATTTAGGTTAAATGGAAGATATAGCTTGTGCTGCATGTTAGCTTGCAAATTATGCCCAAGAACATAATTTATTAAGCCATATGTCTTACTAACAAGAAACAATGCCTCTAACCACAGGTCACGTACGAAAAATAATGCCCCGTTTAAGCCATTCTGAAGGGGTGGAGCGGAAAATGAAAATAAATACGGCCTTTTAAAATTTAAATGCTCCAGCGATTTCATTCCGTCAACCCCTTAGAACCCACCAAGAGCTAAATTCAGGTGTTTGCGAGTAGTTTCATTTAAAACGGAGAGGGCTGCCTTCCGCCTGTGTTTTCTGTTGTACTGACATGAGAGTCAGGGCTCCGAGCTTTCGGTCTGCGAACTACATCACTGAGCCTCTTCTAAAAGCATTTAAATAAAAACACTCCAGCGACTGTACGCAATGTAAACATAATATCATTTTAAAGAGCTATATTAAGCGCATATGAGCTGCTTTTATATGGTTTACGGATGAGCTTCAGGGCTGGCGTTTCTTCGTCCGTGTTCACAAAACTACATATTTTAAAGGCATTTAAAAAATAAAAACACTCCAGCGATTGAACAGTAATAGTAGATTAGTGTATTGAAAACGTTAAAATGCTTGCTTATTTGTGCTGCATTTTTGTGGAAACGAATTAGCTAGTAAAGACTGTTTCATGAATATGGTCTCATCGTTTGAGCCACATAGTTCAACAAAGCACGGCCGTTTTTAATGACCAACTAATAACTTCTGCTATTTAACTGATAAGAGTTCTCAAAAAATGCAACTGTATTGAACATAGCACCCAATCACTCGTTTAATATTTTTTGTTCCCTGTCATTTCGCTGTATTTTATGTTTGATTTAGCACAGGTGCCCTCTTACGTCATACTCCGAAAGTCCCCTTAGGCATTTGTGCGCATGCGCGCTACTCATAAATGGTGCTTTATAGAGGACGCACAAAAATACAGATTAAAATCATTTATATTTAGGTTAAATGGAAGATATAGCTTGTGCTGCATGTTAGCTTGCAAATTATGCCCAAGAACATAATTTATTAAGCCATATGTCTTACTAACAAGAAACAATGCCTCTAACCACAGGTCACGTACGAAAAATAATGCCCCGTTTAAGCCATTCTGAAGGGGTGGAGCGGAAAATGAAAATAAATACGGCCTTTTAAAATTTAAATGCTCCAGCGATTTCATTCCGTCAACCCCTTAGAACCCACCAAGAGCTAAATTCAGGTGTTTGCGAGTAGTTTCATTTAAAACGGAGAGGGCTGCCTTCAGCCTGTGTTTTCTGTTGTACTGACATGAGAGTCAGGGCTCCGAGCTTTCGGTCTGCGAACTACATCACTGAGCCTCTTCTAAAAGCATTTAAATAAAAACACTCCAGCGACTGTACGCAATGTAAACATAATATCATTTTAAAGAGCTATATTAAGCGCATATGAGCTGCTTTTATATGGTTTACGGATGAGCTTCAGGGCTGGCGTTTCTTCGTCCGTGTTCACAAAACTACATATTTTAAAGGCATTTAAAAAATAAAAACACTCCAGCGATTGAACAGTAATAGTAGATTAGTGTATTGAAAACGTTAAAATGCTTGCTTATTTGTGCTGCATTTTTGTGGAAACGAATTAGCTAGTAAAGACTGTTTCATGAATATGGTCTCATCGTTTGAGCCACATAGTTCAACAAAGCACGGCCGTTTTTAATGACCAACTAATAACTTCTGCTATTTAACTGATAAGAGTTCTCAAAAAATGCAACTGTATTGAACATAGCACCCAATCACTCGTTTAATATTTTTTGTTCCCTGTCATTTCGCTGTATTTTATGTTTGATTTAGCACAGGTGCCCTCTTACGTCATACTCCGAAAGTCCCCTTAGGCATTTGTGCGCATGCGCGCTACTCATGAATGGTGCTTTATAGAGGACGCACAAAAATACAGATTAAAATCATTTATATTTAGGTTAAATGTAAGATATAGCTTGTGCTGCATGTTAGCTTGCAAATTATGCCCAAGAACATAATTTATTAAGCCATATGTCTTACTAACAAGAAACAATGCCTCTAACCACAGGTCACGTACGAAAAATAATGCCCCGTTTAAGCCATTCTGAAGGGGTGGAGCGGAAAATGAAAATAAATACGGCCTTTTAAAATTTAAATGCTCCAGCGATTTCATTCCGTCAACCCCTTAGAACCCACCAAGAGCTAAATTCAGGTGTTTGCGAGTAGTTTCATTTAAAACGGAGAGGGCTGCCTTCCGCCTGTGTTTTCTGTTGTACTGACATGAGAGTCAGGGCTCCGAGCTTTCGGTCTGCGAACTACATCACTGAGCCTCTTCTAAAAGCATTTAAATAAAAACACTCCAGCGACTGTACGCAATGTAAACATAATATCATTTTAAAGAGCTATATTAAGCGCATATGAGCTGCTTTTATATGGTTTACGGATGAGCTTCAGGGCTGGCGTTTCTTCGTCCGTGTTCACAAAACTACATATTTTAAAGGCATTTAAAAAATAAAAACACTCCAGCGATTGAACAGTAATAGTAGATTAGTGTATTGAAAACGTTAAAATGCTTGCTTATTTGTGCTGCATTTTTGTGGAAACGAATTAGCTAGTAAAGACTGTTTCATGAATATGGTCTCATCGTTTGAGCCACATAGTTCAACAAAGCACGGCCGTTTTTAATGACCAACTAATAACTTCTGCTATTTAACTGATAAGAGTTCTCAAAAAATGCAACTGTATTGAACATAGCACCCAATCACTCGTTTAATATTTTTTGTGCCCTGTCATTTCGCTGTATTTTATGTTTGATTTAGCACAGGTGCCCTCTTACGTCATACTCCGAAAGTCCCCTTAGGCATTTGTGCGCATGCGCGCTACTCATGAATGGTGCTTTATAGAGGACGCACAAAAATACAGATTAAAATCATTTATATTTAGGTTAAATGGAAGATATAGCTTGTGCTGCATGTTAGCTTGCAAATTATGCCCAAGAACATAATTTATTAAGCCATATGTCTTACTAACAAGAAACAATGCCTCTAACCACAGGTCACGTACGAAAAATAATGCCCCGTTTAAGCCATTCTGAAGGGGTGGAGCGGAAAATGAAAATAAATACGGCCTTTTAAAATTTAAATGCTCCAGCGATTTCATTCCGTCAACCCCTTAGAACCCACCAAGAGCTAAATTCAGGTGTTTGCGAGTAGTTTCATTTAAAACGGAGAGGGCTGCCTTCCGCCTGTGTTTTCTGTTGTACTGACATGAGAGTCAGGGCTCCGAGCTTTCGGTCTGCGAACTACATCACTGAGCCTCTTCTAAAAGCATTTAAATAAAAACACTCCAGCGACTGTACGCAATGTAAACATAATATCATTTTAAAGAGCTATATTAAGCGCATATGAGCTGCTTTTATATGGTTTACGGATGAGCTTCAGGGCTGGCGTTTCTTCGTCCGTGTTCACAAAACTACATATTTTAAAGGCATTTAAAAAATAAAAACACTCCAGCGATTGAACAGTAATAGTAGATTAGTGTATTGAAAACGTTAAAATGCTTGCTTATTTGTGCTGCATTTTTGTGGAAACGAATTAGCTAGTAAAGACTGTTTCATGAATATGGTCTCATCGTTTGAGCCACATAGTTCAACAAAGCACGGCCGTTTTTAATGACCAACTAATAACTTCTGCTATTTAACTGATAAGAGTTCTCAAAAAATGCAACTGTATTGAACATAGCACCCAATCACTCGTTTAATATTTTTTGTTCCCTGTCATTTCGCTGTATTTTATGTTTGATTTAGCACAGGTGCCCTCTTACGTCATACTCCGAAAGTCCCCTTAGGCATTTGTGCGCATGCGCGCTACTCATGAATGGTGCTTTATAGAGGACGCACAAAAATACAGATTAAAATCATTTATATTTAGGTTAAATGTAAGATATAGCTTGTGCTGCATGTTAGCTTGCAAATTATGCCCAAGAACATAATTTATTAAGCCATATGTCTTACTAACAAGAAACAATGCCTCTAACCACAGGTCACGTACGAAAAATAATGCCCCGTTTAAGCCATTCTGAAGGGGTGGAGCGGAAAATGAAAATAAATACGGCCTTTTAAAATTTAAATGCTCCAGCGATTTCATTCCGTCAACCCCTTAGAACCCACCAAGAGCTAAATTCAGGTGTTTGCGAGTAGTTTCATTTAAAACGGAGAGGGCTGCCTTCCGCCTGTGTTTTCTGTTGTACTGACATGAGAGTCAGGGCTCCGAGCTTTCGGTCTGCGAACTACATCACTGAGCCTCTTCTAAAAGCATTTAAATAAAAACACTCCAGCGACTGTACGCAATGTAAACATAATATCATTTTAAAGAGCTATATTAAGCGCATATGAGCTGCTTTTATATGGTTTACGGATGAGCTTCAGGGCTGGCGTTTCTTCGTCCGTGTTCACAAAACTACATATTTTAAAGGCATTTAAAAAATAAAAACACTCCAGCGATTGAACAGTAATAGTAGATTAGTGTATTGAAAACGTTAAAATGCTTGCTTATTTGTGCTGCATTTTTGTGGAAACGAATTAGCTAGTAAAGACTGTTTCATGAATATGGTCTCATCGTTTGAGCCACATAGTTCAACAAAGCACGGCCGTTTTTAATGACCAACTAATAACTTCTGCTATTTAACTGATAAGAGTTCTCAAAAAATGCAACTGTATTGAACATAGCACCCAATCACTCGTTTAATATTTTTTGTTCCCTGTCATTTCGCTGTATTTTATGTTTGATTTAGCACAGGTGCCCTCTTACGTCATACTCCGAAAGTCCCCTTAGGCATTTGTGCGCATGCGCGCTACTCATGAATGGTGCTTTATAGAGGACGCACAAAAATACAGATTAAAATCATTTATATTTAGGTTAAATGGAAGATATAGCTTGTGCTGCATGTTAGCTTGCAAATTATGCCCAAGAACATAATTTATTAAGCCATATGTCTTACTAACAAGAAACAATGCCTCTAACCACAGGTCACGTACGAAAAATAATGCCCCGTTTAAGCCATTCTGAAGGGGTGGAGCGGAAAATGAAAATAAATACGGCCTTTTAAAATTTAAATGCTCCAGCGATTTCATTCCGTCAACCCCTTAGAACCCACCAAGAGCTAAATTCAGGTGTTTGCGAGTAGTTTCATTTAAAACGGAGAGGGCTGCCTTCCGCCTGTGTTTTCTGTTGTACTGACATGAGAGTCAGGGCTCCGAGCTTTCGGTCTGCGAACTACATCACTGAGCCTCTTCTAAAAGCATTTAAATAAAAACACTCCAGCGACTGTACGCAATGTAAACATAATATCATTTTAAAGAGCTATATTAAGCGCATATGAGCTGCTTTTATATGGTTTACGGATGAGCTTCAGGGCTGGCGTTTCTTCGTCCGTGTTCACAAAACTACATATTTTAAAGGCATTTAAAAAATAAAAACACTCCAGCGATTGAACAGTAATAGTAGATTAGTGTATTGAAAACGTTAAAATGCTTGCTTATTTGTGCTGCATTTTTGTGGAAACGAATTAGCTAGTAAAGACTGTTTCATGAATATGGTCTCATCGTTTGAGCCACATAGTTCAACAAAGCACGGCCGTTTTTAATGACCAACTAATAACTTCTGCTATTTAACTGATAAGAGTTCTCAAAAAATGCAACTGTATTGAACATAGCACCCAATCACTCGTTTAATATTTTTTGTTCCCTGTCATTTCGCTGTATTTTATGTTTGATTTAGCACAGGTGCCCTCTTACGTCATACTCCGAAAGTCCCCTTAGGCATTTGTGCGCATGCGCGCTACTCATGAATGGTGCTTTATAGAGGACGCACAAAAATACAGATTAAAATCATTTATATTTAGGTTAAATGTAAGATATAGCTTGTGCTGCATGTTAGCTTGCAAATTATGCCCAAGAACATAATTTATTAAGCCATATGTCTTACTAACAAGAAACAATGCCTCTAACCACAGGTCACGTACGAAAAATAATGCCCCGTTTAAGCCATTCTGAAGGGGTGGAGCGGAAAATGAAAATAAATACGGCCTTTTAAAATTTAAATGCTCCAGCGATTTCATTCCGTCAACCCCTTAGAACCCACCAAGAGCTAAATTCAGGTGTTTGCGAGTAGTTTCATTTAAAACGGAGAGGGCTGCCTTCCGCCTGTGTTTTCTGTTGTACTGACATGAGAGTCAGGGCTCCGAGCTTTCGGTCTGCGAACTACATCACTGAGCCTCTTCTAAAAGCATTTAAATAAAAACACTCCAGCGACTGTACGCAATGTAAACATAATATCATTTTAAAGAGCTATATTAAGCGCATATGAGCTGCTTTTATATGGTTTACGGATGAGCTTCAGGGCTGGCGTTTCTTCGTCCGTGTTCACAAAACTACATATTTTAAAGGCATTTAAAAAATAAAAACACTCCAGCGATTGAACAGTAATAGTAGATTAGTGTATTGAAAACGTTAAAATGCTTGCTTATTTGTGCTGCATTTTTGTGGAAACGAATTAGCTAGTAAAGACTGTTTCATGAATATGGTCTCATCGTTTGAGCCACATAGTTCAACAAAGCACGGCCGTTTTTAATGACCAACTAATAACTTCTGCTATTTAACTGATAAGAGTTCTCAAAAAATGCAACTGTATTGAACATAGCACCCAATCACTCGTTTAATATTTTTTGTTCCCTGTCATTTCGCTGTATTTTATGTTTGATTTAGCACAGGTGCCCTCTTACGTCATACTCCGAAAGTCCCCTTAGGCATTTGTGCGCATGCGCGCTACTCATGAATGGTGCTTTATAGAGGACGCACAAAAATACAGATTAAAATCATTTATATTTAGGTTAAATGGAAGATATAGCTTGTGCTGCATGTTAGCTTGCAAATTATGCCCAAGAACATAATTTATTAAGCCATATGTCTTACTAACAAGAAACAATGCCTCTAACCACAGGTCACGTACGAAAAATAATGCCCCGTTTAAGCCATTCTGAAGGGGTGGAGCGGAAAATGAAAATAAATACGGCCTTTTAAAATTTAAATGCTCCAGCGATTTCATTCCGTCAACCCCTTAGAACCCACCAAGAGCTAAATTCAGGTGTTTGCGAGTAGTTTCATTTAAAACGGAGAGGGCTGCCTTCCGCCTGTGTTTTCTGTTGTACTGACATGAGAGTCAGGGCTCCGAGCTTTCGGTCTGCGAACTACATCACTGAGCCTCTTCTAAAAGCATTTAAATAAAAACACTCCAGCGACTGTACGCAATGTAAACATAATATCATTTTAAAGAGCTATATTAAGCGCATATGAGCTGCTTTTATATGGTTTACGGATGAGCTTCAGGGCTGGCGTTTCTTCGTCCGTGTTCACAAAACTACATATTTTAAAGGCATTTAAAAAATAAAAACACTCCAGCGATTGAACAGTAATAGTAGATTAGTGTATTGAAAACGTTAAAATGCTTGCTTATTTGTGCTGCATTTTTGTGGAAACGAATTAGCTAGTAAAGACTGTTTCATGAATATGGTCTCATCGTTTGAGCCACATAGTTCAACAAAGCACGGCCGTTTTTAATGACCAACTAATAACTTCTGCTATTTAACTGATAAGAGTTCTCAAAAAATGCAACTGTATTGAACATAGCACCCAATCACTCGTTTAATATTTTTTGTTCCCTGTCATTTCGCTGTATTTTATGTTTGATTTAGCACAGGTGCCCTCTTACGTCATACTCCGAAAGTCCCCTTAGGCATTTGTGCGCATGCGCGCTACTCATGAATGGTGCTTTATAGAGGACGCACAAAAATACAGATTAAAATCATTTATATTTAGGTTAAATGTAAGATATAGCTTGTGCTGCATGTTAGCTTGCAAATTATGCCCAAGAACATAATTTATTAAGCCATATGTCTTACTAACAAGAAACAATGCCTCTAACCACAGGTCACGTACGAAAAATAATGCCCCGTTTAAGCCATTCTGAAGGGGTGGAGCGGAAAATGAAAATAAATACGGCCTTTTAAAATTTAAATGCTCCAGCGATTTCATTCCGTCAACCCCTTAGAACCCACCAAGAGCTAAATTCAGGTGTTTGCGAGTAGTTTCATTTAAAACGGAGAGGGCTGCCTTCCGCCTGTGTTTTCTGTTGTACTGACATGAGAGTCAGGGCTCCGAGCTTTCGGTCTGCGAACTACATCACTGAGCCTCTTCTAAAAGCATTTAAATAAAAACACTCCAGCGACTGTACGCAATGTAAACATAATATCATTTTAAAGAGCTATATTAAGCGCATATGAGCTGCTTTTATATGGTTTACGGATGAGCTTCAGGGCTGGCGTTTCTTCGTCCGTGTTCACAAAACTACATATTTTAAAGGCATTTAAAAAATAAAAACACTCCAGCGATTGAACAGTAATAGTAGATTAGTGTATTGAAAACGTTAAAATGCTTGCTTATTTGTGCTGCATTTTTGTGGAAACGAATTAGCTAGTAAAGACTGTTTCATGAATATGGTCTCATCGTTTGAGCCACATAGTTCAACAAAGCACGGCCGTTTTTAATGACCAACTAATAACTTCTGCTATTTAACTGATAAGAGTTCTCAAAAAATGCAACTGTATTGAACATAGCACCCAATCACTCGTTTAATATTTTTTGTTCCCTGTCATTTCGCTGTATTTTATGTTTGATTTAGCACAGGTGCCCTCTTACGTCATACTCCGAAAGTCCCCTTAGGCATTTGTGCGCATGCGCGCTACTCATGAATGGTGCTTTATAGAGGACGCACAAAAATACAGATTAAAATCATTTATATTTAGGTTAAATGTAAGATATAGCTTGTGCTGCATGTTAGCTTGCAAATTATGCCCAAGAACATAATTTATTAAGCCATATGTCTTACTAACAAGAAACAATGCCTCTAACCACAGGTCACGTACGAAAAATAATGCCCCGTTTAAGCCATTCTGAAGGGGTGGAGCGGAAAATGAAAATAAATACGGCCTTTTAAAATTTAAATGCTCCAGCGATTTCATTCCGTCAACCCCTTAGAACCCACCAAGAGCTAAATTCAGGTGTTTGCGAGTAGTTTCATTTAAAACGGAGAGGGCTGCCTTCCGCCTGTGTTTTCTGTTGTACTGACATGAGAGTCAGGGCTCCGAGCTTTCGGTCTGCGAACTACATCACTGAGCCTCTTCTAAAAGCATTTAAATAAAAACACTCCAGCGACTGTACGCAATGTAAACATAATATCATTTTAAAGAGCTATATTAAGCGCATATGAGCTGCTTTTATATGGTTTACGGATGAGCTTCAGGGCTGGCGTTTCTTCGTCCGTGTTCACAAAACTACATATTTTAAAGGCATTTAAAAAATAAAAACACTCCAGCGATTGAACAGTAATAGTAGATTAGTGTATTGAAAACGTTAAAATGCTTGCTTATTTGTGCTGCATTTTTGTGGAAACGAATTAGCTAGTAAAGACTGTTTCATGAATATGGTCTCATCGTTTGAGCCACATAGTTCAACAAAGCACGGCCGTTTTTAATGACCAACTAATAACTTCTGCTATTTAACTGATAAGAGTTCTCAAAAAATGCAACTGTATTGAACATAGCACCCAATCACTCGTTTAATATTTTTTGTTCCCTGTCATTTCGCTGTATTTTATGTTTGATTTAGCACAGGTGCCCTCTTACGTCATACTCCGAAAGTCCCCTTAGGCATTTGTGCGCATGCGCGCTACTCATGAATGGTGCTTTATAGAGGACGCACAAAAATACAGATTAAAATCATTTATATTTAGGTTAAATGGAAGATATAGCTTGTGCTGCATGTTAGCTTGCAAATTATGCCCAAGAACATAATTTATTAAGCCATATGTCTTACTAACAAGAAACAATGCCTCTAACCACAGGTCACGTACGAAAAATAATGCCCCGTTTAAGCCATTCTGAAGGGGTGGAGCGGAAAATGAAAATAAATACGGCCTTTTAAAATTTAAATGCTCCAGCGATTTCATTCCGTCAACCCCTTAGAACCCACCAAGAGCTAAATTCAGGTGTTTGCGAGTAGTTTCATTTAAAACGGAGAGGGCTGCCTTCCGCCTGTGTTTTCTGTTGTACTGACATGAGAGTCAGGGCTCCGAGCTTTCGGTCTGCGAACTACATCACTGAGCCTCTTCTAAAAGCATTTAAATAAAAACACTCCAGCGACTGTACGCAATGTAAACATAATATCATTTTAAAGAGCTATATTAAGCGCATATGAGCTGCTTTTATATGGTTTACGGATGAGCTTCAGGGCTGGCGTTTCTTCGTCCGTGTTCACAAAACTACATATTTTAAAGGCATTTAAAAAATAAAAACACTCCAGCGATTGAACAGTAATAGTAGATTAGTGTATTGAAAACGTTAAAATGCTTGCTTATTTGTGCTGCATTTTTGTGGAAACGAATTAGCTAGTAAAGACTGTTTCATGAATATGGTCTCATCGTTTGAGCCACATAGTTCAACAAAGCACGGCCGTTTTTAATGACCAACTAATAACTTCTGCTATTTAACTGATAAGAGTTCTCAAAAAATGCAACTGTATTGAACATAGCACCCAATCACTCGTTTAATATTTTTTGTTCCCTGTCATTTCGCTGTATTTTATGTTTGATTTAGCACAGGTGCCCTCTTACGTCATACTCCGAAAGTCCCCTTAGGCATTTGTGCGCATGCGCGCTACTCATGAATGGTGCTTTATAGAGGACGCACAAAAATACAGATTAAAATCATTTATATTTAGGTTAAATGGAAGATATAGCTTGTGCTGCATGTTAGCTTGCAAATTATGCCCAAGAACATAATTTATTAAGCCATATGTCTTACTAACAAGAAACAATGCCTCTAACCACAGGTCACGTACGAAAAATAATGCCCCGTTTAAGCCATTCTGAAGGGGTGGAGCGGAAAATGAAAATAAATACGGCCTTTTAAAATTTAAATGCTCCAGCGATTTCATTCCGTCAACCCCTTAGAACCCACCAAGAGCTAAATTCAGGTGTTTGCGAGTAGTTTCATTTAAAACGGAGAGGGCTGCCTTCCGCCTGTGTTTTCTGTTGTACTGACATGAGAGTCAGGGCTCCGAGCTTTCGGTCTGCGAACTACATCACTGAGCCTCTTCTAAAAGCATTTAAATAAAAACACTCCAGCGACTGTACGCAATGTAAACATAATATCATTTTAAAGAGCTATATTAAGCGCATATGAGCTGCTTTTATATGGTTTACGGATGAGCTTCAGGGCTGGCGTTTCTTCGTCCGTGTTCACAAAACTACATATTTTAAAGGCATTTAAAAAATAAAAACACTCCAGCGATTGAACAGTAATAGTAGATTAGTGTATTGAAAACGTTAAAATGCTTGCTTATTTGTGCTGCATTTTTGTGGAAACGAATTAGCTAGTAAAGACTGTTTCATGAATATGGTCTCATCGTTTGAGCCACATAGTTCAACAAAGCACGGCCGTTTTTAATGACCAACTAATAACTTCTGCTATTTAACTGATAAGAGTTCTCAAAAAATGCAACTGTATTGAACATAGCACCCAATCACTCGTTTAATATTTTTTGTTCCCTGTCATTTCGCTGTATTTTATGTTTGATTTAGCACAGGTGCCCTCTTACGTCATACTCCGAAAGTCCCCTTAGGCATTTGTGCGCATGCGCGCTACTCATGAATGGTGCTTTATAGAGGACGCACAAAAATACAGATTAAAATCATTTATATTTAGGTTAAATGGAAGATATAGCTTGTGCTGCATGTTAGCTTGCAAATTATGCCCAAGAACATAATTTATTAAGCCATATGTCTTACTAACAAGAAACAATGCCTCTAACCACAGGTCACGTACGAAAAATAATGCCCCGTTTAAGCCATTCTGAAGGGGTGGAGCGGAAAATGAAAATAAATACGGCCTTTTAAAATTTAAATGCTCCAGCGATTTCATTCCGTCAACCCCTTAGAACCCACCAAGAGCTAAATTCAGGTGTTTGCGAGTAGTTTCATTTAAAACGGAGAGGGCTGCCTTCCGCCTGTGTTTTCTGTTGTACTGACATGAGAGTCAGGGCTCCGAGCTTTCGGTCTGCGAACTACATCACTGAGCCTCTTCTAAAAGCATTTAAATAAAAACACTCCAGCGACTGTACGCAATGTAAACATAATATCATTTTAAAGAGCTATATTAAGCGCATATGAGCTGCTTTTATATGGTTTACGGATGAGCTTCAGGGCTGGCGTTTCTTCGTCCGTGTTCACAAAACTACATATTTTAAAGGCATTTAAAAAATAAAAACACTCCAGCGATTGAACAGTAATAGTAGATTAGTGTATTGAAAACGTTAAAATGCTTGCTTATTTGTGCTGCATTTTTGTGGAAACGAATTAGCTAGTAAAGACTGTTTCATGAATATGGTCTCATCGTTTGAGCCACATAGTTCAACAAAGCACGGCCGTTTTTAATGACCAACTAATAACTTCTGCTATTTAACTGATAAGAGTTCTCAAAAAATGCAACTGTATTGAACATAGCACCCAATCACTCGTTTAATATTTTTTGTTCCCTGTCATTTCGCTGTATTTTATGTTTGATTTAGCACAGGTGCCCTCTTACGTCATACTCCGAAAGTCCCCTTAGGCATTTGTGCGCATGCGCGCTACTCATGAATGGTGCTTTATAGAGGACGCACAAAAATACAGATTAAAATCATTTATATTTAGGTTAAATGGAAGATATAGCTTGTGCTGCATGTTAGCTTGCAAATTATGCCCAAGAACATAATTTATTAAGCCATATGTCTTACTAACAAGAAACAATGCCTCTAACCACAGGTCACGTACGAAAAATAATGCCCCGTTTAAGCCATTCTGAAGGGGTGGAGCGGAAAATGAAAATAAATACGGCCTTTTAAAATTTAAATGCTCCAGCGATTTCATTCCGTCAACCCCTTAGAACCCACCAAGAGCTAAATTCAGGTGTTTGCGAGTAGTTTCATTTAAAACGGAGAGGGCTGCCTTCCGCCTGTGTTTTCTGTTGTACTGACATGAGAGTCAGGGCTCCGAGCTTTCGGTCTGCGAACTACATCACTGAGCCTCTTCTAAAAGCATTTAAATAAAAACACTCCAGCGACTGTACGCAATGTAAACATAATATCATTTTAAAGAGCTATATTAAGCGCATATGAGCTGCTTTTATATGGTTTACGGATGAGCTTCAGGGCTGGCGTTTCTTCGTCCGTGTTCACAAAACTACATATTTTAAAGGCATTTAAAAAATAAAAACACTCCAGCGATTGAACAGTAATAGTAGATTAGTGTATTGAAAACGTTAAAATGCTTGCTTATTTGTGCTGCATTTTTGTGGAAACGAATTAGCTAGTAAAGACTGTTTCATGAATATGGTCTCATCGTTTGAGCCACATAGTTCAACAAAGCACGGCCGTTTTTAATGACCAACTAATAACTTCTGCTATTTAACTGATAAGAGTTCTCAAAAAATGCAACTGTATTGAACATAGCACCCAATCACTCGTTTAATATTTTTTGTTCCCTGTCATTTCGCTGTATTTTATGTTTGATTTAGCACAGGTGCCCTCTTACGTCATACTCCGAAAGTCCCCTTAGGCATTTGTGCGCATGCGCGCTACTCATGAATGGTGCTTTATAGAGGACGCACAAAAATACAGATTAAAATCATTTATATTTAGGTTAAATGGAAGATATAGCTTGTGCTGCATGTTAGCTTGCAAATTATGCCAAGAACATAATTTATTAAGCCATATGTCTTACTAACAAGAAACAATGCCTCTAACCACAGGTCACGTACGAAAAATAATGCCCCGTTTAAGCCATTCTGAAGGGGTGGAGCGGAAAATGAAAATAAATACGGCCTTTTAAAATTTAAATGCTCCAGCGATTTCATTCCGTCAACCCCTTAGAACCCACCAAGAGCTAAATTCAGGTGTTTGCGAGTAGTTTCATTTAAAACGGAGAGGGCTGCCTTCCGCCTGTGTTTTCTGTTGTACTGACATGAGAGTCAGGGCTCCGAGCTTTCGGTCTGCGAACTACATCACTGAGCCTCTTCTAAAAGCATTTAAATAAAAACACTCCAGCGACTGTACGCAATGTAAACATAATATCATTTTAAAGAGCTATATTAAGCGCATATGAGCTGCTTTTATATGGTTTACGGATGAGCTTCAGGGCTGGCGTTTCTTCGTCCGTGTTCACAAAACTACATATTTTAAAGGCATTTAAAAAATAAAAACACTCCAGCGATTGAACAGTAATAGTAGATTAGTGTATTGAAAACGTTAAAATGCTTGCTTATTTGTGCTGCATTTTTGTGGAAACGAATTAGCTAGTAAAGACTGTTTCATGAATATGGTCTCATCGTTTG
>NW_027394416.1:0-37073 GCF_049309525.1 Garra rufa | reverse complement strand
TGTTCATGTTAATTCACAGTACATAAACTTTATATGAATACTTTTTTTTAGCTTAATATTAATTAACATTAATAAATGCTATTTATTTATTGGTCATGTTAACTGATATAGTTAATTTTAACAAATGAAACTGGATGGCAACATTTTATATTTTGTGTGTATGTGTCTGTGTGTTGATTTTAAAGTGTAACCCTTTCAATTCTGTAAACTTAAAATCCAAACTAGCAGATGGTTACTGTGAATGCATGTGTCAACTGGGCACCGTCTTCCTTATTGATTCTTAGTTATGACAAAAATTGATTTTATACAAAAATATATTATATAAAAATTGTTCAGATAGGTAACAATGACATTTAAGCAGAAGTGGTGGATGTAAAGGAAGCAATAATAACATTTTGCTATCATCATGAATTACATGTTCTTATCATCATCAGAAAATAGGGAATTTGTAGCATACTGGTTCACAGTTGGCATCTATCTGAAGTCCTTGCATTGATTGCATTTAATTAAATCAACATTATATTTGGTCAGTCTGATCTTGAGGCCTTAGAGATGTTAAATTGTGAAGATCTTGAGTTTTCATTAAAGGGCATGTCCGTGGTGGCCTGACAAAGTTTGATGTTTCTGCATAGACATAGAAGTGGTTATAACTTAGCCTGAAAATGTCTGATCTGCCACAAAATTCACAGGTTTGGTAAGAGTCCTGGCCTGAAGACACCTAAAGACCAATATTCAGATATTATCATAGCCCCACCTGTTGGCAGCAGGATATCTCATATATTTCACTAACTCAAACATACCAAGGTCAATCTGCACCAAACTTCATATGTTTGATAATAGTGCTGGCCTGAACACATCTACATGCCAATAATCAGTTATAGGCATAGCGCCACCAGCTGGCAGCGGCAAGTTTGGCACATTTAAATGACTTATGACATATTTTTTCTATAATTACTGTATTAAAAGCATACTGCCCACCGTTTGCTGTTTTCCTGAAGCCACCGGTCGGCGGTGAGCCCGGGTGCGAGGGCCCGTTCATCGCTGCTCGCAGCTTTAATTATTATTATTATTTCATCAATGTTTTGGGTTAATTTGGGGCCCTTAACATGCACGAAAACTCTTGAAACTTTGCACACACATTGGAACCTGCGGCCATCAGGGCCGGACAAACTTTGACATGGGGGGGTCACCTGGGGGGGGCGTGGCACAGCGGTAAAAATTTTTACATTTGAGGGACTCTGGAGCGCACGCCGGTTGACCTACATTTATCAAAATTCATACACATATAGACCTCATCGGGCTGAATAACCTTCGTGCTCAAAGTCGGTGCTTCGCCCAACAGGAAGTCAGCTATTCAGGGATGTCTAAAAAGCGCATGCAATGGAATTTGAAATACTCCTCCTAGGACTTTCCACCGATGGCCACCAAACTCGGTCAGCATGATGTCAAGACATTGGGGACGCAAAATTGCCAGGGGAATTTTGATATATCGAACGGTTTGGCCGTGGCGGGGCGACAAAGTTATGGCGAGAAATGAGAAACAGGAAGTGTCTAATAACTTTAACACACTTTGTCTGATTTTGACCAAACTTCAGCAGTTTGTTCATCGTCTGATGCCGATCACAGAGATGTGACTATTATGAGTCAACGTTATAGCGCCACCAACTGGCAGCAGAAAGTGTGATGTTTTCGAAATGCTTTAAACTCAGCCTCTTAATTTTAGTCAATTTGCTTCAAACTTCATTCCAATAATGTCGAAACACGGCCGATGGGAATCTGTGAAGGGCGTTATCGATAACTTTTATCATGTTGCCATGGCAACGTGTCAAACTTTAACTTTAGTTTTTTATGTTTTTGAGCCACTTAAAATGCTTAGAATTTCATGAAACTCAACACACACATCTGTATTAATGACAGTTAAACACTGATAAAAGCCTATAAATGGGCGTGGAGCAGACGCTCCATAGCGCCACCTTTTGACAAAAGTTGGGGGGTTAGTTTGTCCTACAGTCACCAAACTCGGTACATATATTGGACTCATCAAGCCAGACAACTTTCTAATTTACACCCATTAGCTACCACCAACAGGAAGTCGGCTATTTTTATTTAAATGTGGATTTTTGGAAAAATCAGGCTGTGGAATTTGAAATACTCCTCCAAGGCCTTTCCACCGATGGCCACCAAACTCGGTCAGCATGATCTCAAGACATTGGGGACACAAAATTGCCAGGGGATTTTCGATATCTCGAATGGTTTGGCTGTGGCGGGGCGACAAATTATGGCGAGAAATGAGAAACAGGAAGTGTCTAATAACTTTGACACACTTTGTCTGATTTTGACCAAACTTCAGCAGTTTGTTCGTCGTATGATACCGATCACAGAGATGTGACTATTATGAGTCAAAGTTATAGCGCCACCAACTGGCACCAGGAAGTGTGTTGCTTGAAAAACGCTTTTAAATCAACCTCTTAATTTTACTCAATTTGCTTCAAACTTCAACAGAATAATATCAAAACACGGCCAATGAGAATCTGTGAAGGGGTCCTTGATACATCAAACGCTGTTGCCGTGGCAACCTGTCAAACTTTAACATTTGTTTCCTGTGTTTTTGAGGCAGATAACATGCTTAGAATTTCATGAAACTCAACACACACATCAATATTAATGATAGTTAAACACTGGCAAAAGCTCATAAATGGGCGTGGAGGACACACTCTATAGCGCCACCTTTTGACAAAAGTTGGAGGGTTAGTTGTAGCTACAGACATCAAACTCGGTCAGTATATTGGTCTCATCAAGCCAAATAACTTCCTAATTTACACCCATTAGCTACGACCAACAGGAAGTCGGCTATTTTGATTTTAATGTGGATTTTTTGAAAAATATAGCTGTGAATAAATTCATATCACTCATAGCAGAATTAGACAGTTCACACCAAACTTTGTCAACATGATGCCAAGATACTGAAGATGCTAAATTGTGAACGGCTTTGGGATATCTTGAACGGTGTTGATTTGGTGATTTTATGAAAGTAACAGTAAAAAAGATTAAGAGTAATTTTCATATATCTTTAAATTGCATTATTCTAAATCATCAAAACTTTTTACATATAAAGAACAAGACATTCTTAGGAAATCTGAGTAGTTTCAAAATGTTATCATGCTCAGAGGCCCCTAAAACATTATAAAAGTATCATATATGTTTTTCATATTAAGGCTCTAATACCAGGGATGAACACTAGAGGTCCTCATAAGATAAGGAATCGTCTGACCCCTGCTATTTAGCTCATTCTCAGTGTATAAGAATGACAATAATGCATATAATCAGTTGATATGTACTGTACTGTCAGTGTACTTTTACATAATTATTTTATATAAATGCTTAAAGAACATTAAAATCTTTTTAATCTTTAAAGGAAAAATGATATACATATACACACATTGATAAAATATCATATCATATCACTGATATGATAAAAAAAATCTTATAAGTATGACAATATACTGCTCAGTTCATTTAATTAGAAGAAGAAACAAATACATCAAGTAAGTTTATATGTATTTATTTTTTAATATATTTGTTTATAATTATTTCACAGATGCTTATAGATCATTAAAATAATATTTTAAAATGGTTATAGATCATAAAACATGTTGGTAACTATTTAAAATAGGATCTCTTTTGTTAATATTAGTTATTGTATTAACAAACATGAACTAACAATGAACAATAAATTTTTACTCGATTTTCTTCAAACTTCATCAGAATAATGTCAAAACACGGCCGATGAGAATCTGTAAAGGTGTCCCTGATGCATCAAATACTGTTGCCATGGCACATTTAAAAAACATACATTAAAGATTTGTTTCCTGTGTTTTGAGGCAGATAACATGTTTAGAATTTCATTTTCCATTTTCAGTAATTTTATATCTTTAAAGTGCAGCATCCAAAGTCTTTGAAACTTTTTTTCATACAGAGACCTATTCATTCTGATCAAACACAGTTCATTTTATATTTATACAAAACTCTATGAATTAGAGAAAATAAAAAAAACAAATCTGATATCACTCTGCTCGGTACTCTATGTGTGTGTGTGTGTGTGTGTGTGTGTGTGTGTGTGGTAAGTGGCTGGGTGTGTGTGGGGAGGGGGGATGGGTGGTAAGAGAGAGAGTCAGAGAGTCAGAGAGAAGGTTAGGCTTAGGCCAGAGGGTTACTGTGAATGCATGTGCCCACTGGGCACCGTTTTCCTGATGCTGCTGGGATGGCGATTGCATAGAGGGCGAGGGCCCGCCATCGCTGCTTGCAGCTATATTTATTATTAGGGCCCGAGCACCGATGGTGTGAGGACCCTATTGAATCTGCTCCGTTTATTATTATTATTATTATAATTATTAGGGCCCGAGCCCAAAAGGGCGAAGGCCCTATTGTTCTTCTAAGGGTTCTTATTTTTTATTTATTAGGGCCCGAGCCCAAAAGGGCGAAGGCCCTATTGTTTTTCTAAGGATTATTATTAGGGCCCGAGCCCAAAAGGGCGAAGGCCCTATTGTTCTTCTAAGGATTCTTATTAGGGCCCGAGCCCAGAATGGGCGAAGGCCCTCTTGTTTCCCTAAGGATTCTTATTTTTTTTTTTTTTTTTTTTTGTTAACCTTCCGGGCACTTAAGGGGGTCTTAACATGCTCAAAAACTCTTGAAAATTTGCACACATGTCGGAATCTGCGGCCATCAGGACGTCACAGAGGCTGGTACCGGGGCGTGGCAAGGGGACTCTACAGCGCCCCCTGGAATTTTTAGGGCCATATAGCACACATACTTGAACGTACACATATGAAACTCGGTACACATATAGAACTCATTGAGATGAACAACTTTTGTACTCTATGTCATTTTTTAACGCAACAGGAAGTGAGATATTTAGGGCTGTTTAAAAAGCGCATGCTCTGGAATTTAACGTACTCCTCCCAGGATTTCCATACGATTGTCACCAAACTCGGTCAGCATGATCTCAAGACATTGGGGACGCTAAATTGCGAGGGAATTTTTGATATCTCGAACGGTTTGGCCGTGGCAAGGCGACAAAGTTATGGCGAGAAATGAGAAACAGGAAGTGTCTAATAACTGTTGCACACATTGCCTGATTCTGATGAAACTTCACCAGATTGTTCGTTGTATGATGCCGATTCCATAAATGGGACTATTATGAGTCAAAGTTATAGCGCCACCAACTGGTAGCAGGAAGCGTGTCATTTTCAAAATGCTTTGAAATCAGCCTCTTAATTTTACTTGATTTTCTTCAAACTTCATCAAAATAATGTCAAAACACGGCCGATAAGAATATGTAAAGGGTACGATGATAAATCAAATGCTGTTGCCATGGCAACGTGTTAAACTTTAAAATTAGATTTCTGTCTTTTCGAGGCTGTTAACATGCTTAGAATTTCATGAAACTCAACACACACATCAATATTAATGATAGTTAGACACTGGCAAAAGGTCATAAATGGGCGTGGAGCAGGCACTCTATAGCGCCATCTTTTGACAAAAGTTGGGGGGTTAGTTTTTCCTACAGTCACCAAACTCTGTACATATATTGTTCTCATCAATCTGGACAACTTTCTAAATCAAACTCATTAGCTAAGACCAACAGGAAGCCGGCTATTTTGATTTGAATGTGGATTTTTGGAAAAATCAGGCTGTAAACAAATTCACACTCCTTCTAAGAATAACAAGGTATTCACACCAAACTTTTTTAACATGAAGAGAAGATTCTGAAGATGTTAAATTGCGAGCGGATTTGGGATATCTCGAACGGTGTTGACGTGGTGATTTTTTAAAAAACATAACCCTAATTTTTTATATCTTTAAAGTGCAGCATCCAAACTCTTTAAAACTTTTTTCACACAGAGATCTAATCATTATGAGCAAGTGCTGGTAATATCATAGTTATTCAAGCTTCTATGAATTAAAGAAAATTAAAAAAAGAAATCAGTAAACTGTTGTCACTGGGCTGACAGTCTGTGTTGACACTAAGAGTGACTGAAGGGGGAGGGGTGAAAGGGAGAGAGACCAGTGGAACATGCTGTTTTGCTTAAGACCATCTTTGAGGAAGATGCAATTTGCACATTGCACATTGCTGTAGTTTAATCTGCATAAATAAGTCTGAACTTTGAGAGTCTGATCTTTGAGAAAATATAAAGGGTCACGAACTCTTTCATTCTTTGTATATTGCAGTTGTTGTTTTTTATTTATTTTTTACTGAACTGTACCATGAACTTGTCCTATTCAGTCACATAGCAAAAGATTAAGAAAAATACAGCTTTTTAGCATGAGCAATTTATCTTCATTGATAGACATTTATTTTCATAATTAAAATTTTTGATTCAATAAAAAAAACACTAACAATTTCAAGACAAACTTTGACAACAAAACAAACTTTGCTGTTATCTGTTCAAAACATCTGAAAATTGTACCATTTTAAGATGAGTTATATTTATATATCGCCCCATTACAATACCCAACTTGATTTTTAAAGATATTTTGAAAGAATGAAGCGTTTATTGAGCACTTTATTGTTTATTGTTGTATACCCACATGAACTGTGTTCATGTTCATGTTAATTCACAGTACATACACTATGTTAAAAGATACTAATTTACCTTTAAACAATATATGAGTACTTTTTTAGGTTAATATTAATTAACATTAATAAATGCTATTTATTATTGTTCATGTTAACAATGTTAACAAATGAAACTGGATGGTAAAGTTGTATATTTAGTGTGTATTTGTCTGTGTGTTGATTTAAAAATGTAACCCTTTCATTTCTGTAAACTTTAAATCCAAACTGGCAGAGGGTTACTGTGAATGCATGTGCCAACTGGGCACCGTTTTGCTAATTGATTCTTAGTTATGTAGCGCTTAAGAGTGATGTCTTATAACAGGAGTCACCTGCAAAGCAATGTCCACACACAAATGGAACAGATAGGTAACGATGACATTTAAACAGAAGTGGTGGACGTAAAGCAAGCAATAATAACATTTTGTTATCATCATGAATTACATGTTATTATCATCATCCTCAGAATATAGGGAAAATGTTCCCTATATTGTGAACGGCTTTGGGATATCTTGAACGGTGTTGATGTGGTGATTTATGAAAGTAACAATAAAAAAAGATGAAGAGTTATTTTCATATATCTTTAAATTGCATTATTCTTACTCATCAAAACTTTTTACATATAAAGACCAAGAAATTCTTAGGAAATACGTGTAGTTTCAAAATGTTATCATGCTCAGAGGCCCCAAAAACATTAAAAGTGTCAAATAAATTCGTCAGATTAAAGCTCTAATACCAGGGATGAACACTAGAGGTCCTCATAAGATAAGGAATCGTTTGACCTCTAATGCTATTTAGCTCATTGTCAGTGTATAAGAATGAAAATAATCCATAGAATCAGTTGATATGTACTGTACTGTCAGTGTAATTTTACATAATTATTTTGTATAGGTGCTTAAAGAGCATTAAAATATATTTTTTATCTTTTAAGGAAAAATTATGTGATTTAAATACATATATACACTCTCACTGATAGAACAAAGTATCTTATAAGTATGACACTATACTGCTCAGTTCACTTAATTAGAATGAGAAACAAATACAAAAAGGCCAAAAAGTCAACTAAGTTAATATGTATTTATTTTCAATATATTTGTTTATAATTATTTCACAGATGCTTATAGACTATTAAAATAATATTTAAAAATGCTTGTAGACCATAAAACATGGTAACTATTTAAAATAGGGTCCAATACCTACAAAAAAGCCTCTTGAGATAAAATCCGAAACCCAACAGGAAGTCGGTTATTATTTATTTTCTCAGCAAAATTTGTGTCATTTTTGCCATTTTCAGGTGTCATACTTGAACGAACTCCTCCTAGAGATTTATTCCGATCAACACCAAATTTGGTGAGTCTAATCTAAAGCCCTTTGTGACGTTAAATTGTGAAGATCTAGAGTTTTCATCAGAGGGCGTGTCCGTGGCGGCCTCACAAATTTCGATGTTTCGCCATGAAAAAGGAAGTTGCTATAACTTAGGCATAAAATGTCCGATCTGTCCCAAACTTCACATGTGTGATAACACTCCTGACCTGAAGACATCTACATGCCCATATTCAGTTATAGTCATAGCGCCACCTGCAGGCAACAGGAAGTGTCATGCTGTACTCTACAACCAACTCCTCCTAGAGATTTATACAGATCAACTCCAAAATCGGTCAGTCTAATATAAAGTCCTTAGCGATGTTAAATTGTAAAGATCTTGAGTTTTCGGTAAAGGGCGTGTCCGTGGCGGCCTGACAAATTTTGAGGTCTCGCCATGGATATAAAACTTGTTATAACTCAGCCATAAAATGTCCGATTTGCCTCAAACTTCACATATTCGATAAGAGTCCTGGCCTGAACACATCTCAAGGCCAACATTCTATTATAATCACAGCGCCACCTGTTGGCAACAGGAAATGACTTGTATCAAACTCCTCTTAGAGATTTAATGATATTAACATTATATTTGATCATTCTGATCTAGAGGCCTTAAAGATGGTAAATTGCGAAGATCTTGAGTTTTCGTTAAAGGGCGTGTCTGTGGCGGCCTGACAAAGTTTGATGTTTCGCCATGGACATAGAAGTTGTTATAACTCAGCCATAAAATGTCCGATCTGCCTCAAACTTCACAGGTTTGGTAAGAGTCCTGGCCTGAAGACACCTAAAGGCCAATATTCAGATATTATCATAGCGCCACCTGTTGGCAGCAGGATATATCATATCTTTCACTAACTCAAACATACCAAGGTCAATCTGCACCAAACTTCATATGTTTGATGAAAGTGGTGGCCTGAACACATCTACATGCCAATAATCAGTTATATGCATAGCGCCACCAGCTGGCAGCAGAAAATTTGGCACATTTAAGTGACTTTGACATATTTCTCCTATTTTTAATGTATTAAAAGCATACTACCCCCCATTTGCTGTTTTCCTAAAGCCACCGGTCGGCGGTGAGCCCGGGTGCGAGGGCCCGATCATCGCTGCTTGCAGCTTTAATTATTAGGGCCCGAGCCCAAAAGGGCGAAGGCCCTATTGTTCTTCTAAGGGTTATTATTTTTAGGGCCCGAGCCCAAAAGGGCGAAGGCCCTATTGTTCTTCTAAGGATTCTTATTTTTTTTTTTTTTTTTCAACCGTTGGGGCACTTTTGGGGGCCTTAACATACTCAAAAACTCTTGAAAATTTGCACACACATTGGAATCTGCCGTCGTCCGGACGCCACAGAGGCTGGGACCCGGGCGTGGTTCAGGGCATCTACAGCGCCCCCTGGAACACAGTTTGAAAACTTGATGTACTGCGCACACATACTTGCACGTACTCATATGAAACTCGGTACACATATAGAACTCATCGAGCTGAACAACTTTTGTACTCTATGTCATGGGCTCCACGCAACAGGAAGTGAGATATTTAGGGCTGTTTAAAAAGCGCATGCTCTGGAATTTAACGTACTCCTCCCAGGAATTCCATGGGATTGTCACCAAACTCGGTCAGCATGATCTCAAGACATTGGGGACGCTAAATTGCGAGGAGATTTTTGATATCTCGAACGGTTTGGCCGTGGCAAGGCGACAAAGTTATGGCGAGAAATGAGAAACAGGAAGTGTCTAATAACTGTTGCACACATTGCCTGATTCTGATGAAACTTCACCAGTTTGTTCCTTGTATGATGCAGATTCCATAAATGTGACTATTATGAGTCAAAGTTATAGCGCCACCAACTGGCAGCAGGAAACGTGTCATTTTCAAAATGCTTTGAAATCAGCCTCCTAATTTTACTCGATTTTCTTTAAACTTCATCAAAATCATGTCAAAACACGGCCGATAAGAATATGTAAAGGGGTCGATGATAAATCAAATGCTGTTGCCATGGCAACGTGTCAAACTTTAAAATTACATTCCTGTCTTTTCGAGGCAGATAACATGCTTAGAATTTCATGAAACTCAACACACACATCAATATTAATGATAGTTAGACACTGGCAAAAGGTCATAAATGGGCGTGGAGCAGGCACTCTATAGCGCCATCTTTTGACAAAAGTTGGGGGGTTAGTTTTTCCTACAGTCACCAAACTCTGTACATATATTGTTCTCATCAATCTGGACAACTTTCTAAATCAAACTCATTAGCTAAGACCAACAGAAAGTCGGCTATTTTGATTTGAAGGTGGATTTTTTGAAAAATCAGGTAGTAAACAAATTCACACTACTCCTAAGAACAACCAGCTGTTCACACCAAACTTTTTTAACATGAAGAGAAGATTCTGAAGATGTTAAATTGCGAGCGGATTTTGGATATCTTGAACGGTGTTGACGTGGTGATTTTTTAAAGATATAGTAAAAAACATAACCCTAATTTTTTATATCTTTAAAGTGCAGCATCCAAAGTCTTTAAAACTTTTTTCACACAGAGATCTTATCATTCTGAGCAAGTGCTGGAAATATAAATTTTATACAAGCTTCAATGAATTAAAGAAAATTAAAAAAATAACTCAGAAACCTGCTGTCACTCTGGGTGAATGTCTCTACAGTATGTGTGTGCGTTCAGTCAGGCACAGAGAAGCTCATTATTGCAGGGGGGAGGGGTGAGAGGCAGAGAGGGTGACAGAGTAGAGAGCCATCCTACAGACCATCTTTGAACAAAAAAATGCACATATGTATTGTAATTACATAAATATGTCTGATCTTTGAGAGTCTGATATTTTGAGAAAATATAAAGGGTCACTAAGTCTTTCATTGTTTGTATTTTGCAGTTGTTGTTTTTTATTAATTTTTTACTTAACTGTACCATGAACTTGTCCTATTCAGTCACATAGCAAAAGATTTAAAAAAATACAACTTTTTAGCATGATCAATTTATCTTCATTGATAGACAATATTTACATAGTGTTATTTATTGAATATAAAATAATAATAATAAAAAATTAAGACAAACTTTGACAACAAAACAAACGTTACTGTTATCTCTTCAAAACATCTGAAAACCATAATTTTAAGATCAGTTATAAATATATATATCACCCCGTTAAAATACTCAACTTGATTTTTAAAGATATTTTGAATGAATGAAGAGTTTATAGAGCACTTTATTGTGTATTGCTGTACACCCACATGAACTGTGTTCATGTTCATGCTAATTCAGAGTACATAAACTATATATGAATACTTTTTTTTAGCTTAATATTAATTAACATTAATAAATGCTATTTATTTATTGGTCATGTTAACTAATATAGTTAATGCTAACAAATAAAACTGAATGGCAACATTTTATATTTTGTGTGTATGTGTCTGTGTGTTGATTTTAAAGTCTAACCCTTTCAATTCTGTAAACTTTAAATCCAAACTAGCAGAGGGTTACTTTGAATGCATGTGCCAAGTGGGCACCGTCTTCATTATTGATTCTTAGTAATGTAGCGCTTAAGAGTGATGTCTTATAACAGGAGGAGTCACCAGCAAAGCAATATCCACACAAAAATTGTACAGATAGGTAACGATGACATTTCAGCAGAAGTGGTGGACGTAAAGCAAGCAATAATAACATTTTGTTATCATCATGAATCTTGTTCTTACTTGTTAGCAGCAGGATATATCATATCTTTCACTAACTCAAACATACCAAGGTCAATCTGCACCAAACTTCATATGTTTGATAATAATGCTGGCCTGAACACATCTACATGCCAATAATTAGTTACAAGCATAGCGCCACCATCTGGCAGCGGCAAGTTTGGCACATTTAAATGACTAATGACTTTTTTCTATATTTACTGTATTAAAAGCATACTGCCCACCGTTTGCTGATTTCCTGAAGCCACCGGTCGGCGGTGAGCCCAGGTGCGAGGGCCCGTTCATCGCTGCTCGCAGCTTTAATTTTTTTTTTTTTTTTTTCTTTTTTTCAACCTTCCGGGCACTTTTGGGGGCCTTAACATACTCCAAAACTCTTGAAAATTTGCACACACGTCGGAATCTGCGGCCATCAGGACGCCAAAGAGGCTGGGACCCGGGCGTGGTTCAGGGCCTCTACAGCGCCCCCTGGAACACAGTTTGAAAACTTGATGTACTGCGCACACATACTTGCATGTATTGATATGAAACTCGGTACACATATAGATCTCACTGAGCCAAACAACTTTTGTACTCTATGTCATGGGCTCCACGCAACAGGAAGTGAGATATTTAGGGCTGTTTAAAAAGCGCATGCTCTGGAATTTAACGTACTCCTCCCAGGAATTCCATGGGATTGTCACCAAACTGGGTCAGCATGATCTCAAGACATTGGGGACGCTAAATTGCGAGGAGATTTTTGATATCTCGAACGGTTTGGCCGTGGCAAGGCGACAAAGTTATGGCGAGAAATGAGAAACAGGAAGTGTCTAATAACTGTTGACCACATTGCCTGATTCTGATGAAACTTCACCAGTTTGTTCGTTGTATGATGCCGATTCCATAAATGTGACTATTATGAGTCAAAGTTATAGCGCCACCAACTGGCAGCAGGAAGTGTGTCATTTTCAAAATGCTTTGATATCAGCCTCTTAATTTTACTCGATTTTCTTTAAACTTCATCAAAATCATGTCAAAACACGGCCGATAAGAATATGTAAAGGGGTCGATGATAAATCGAATGCTGTTGCCATGGCAACATGTCAAACTTTAAAATTAGATTCCTGTCTTTTCGAGGCAGTTAACATGCTTAGAATTTCATGAAACTCAACACACACATCAATATTTATGATAGTTAGACACTGGCAAAAGGTCATAAATGGGTGTGGAGCAGGCACTCTATAGCGCCATCTTTTGACAAAAGTTGGGGGGTTAGTTTTTCCTACAGTCACTAAACTCTGTACATATATTAATCTCATCAATTTGGACAACTTTCTAAATCAAACTCATTAGCTGAGACCAACAGGAAGCCGGCTATTTTGATTTGAATGTGGATTTTTGGAAAAATCAGGCTGTAAACAAATGCACACTACTTCTAAGAACAACCAGCTGTTCACACCAAACTTTTTTAACATGAAGAGAATATTCTGAAGATGTTAAATTGCGACCGGATTTTGGATATCTTGAACGGTGTGGACGTGGTGATTTTTTAAAGATATAGTAAAAAATATTTTTATATCTTTAAAGTGCAGCATCCAAACTCTTTAAAACTTTTTTCACACAGAGATCTAATCATTCTGAGCAAGTGCTGGAAATAAAAAATGTATACAAGCTTCTATGAATTAAAGAAAATTTAAAAAAGAACTCAGAAACCTGCTGTCACTCTGGTGAATGTCTCTACAGTATGTGTGTGCGTTCAGTCAGGCTGTAACGTATCTGGTCTTCCCTGTCATCATGAACTCTTGCACCACACTTCATGGACTACAATCCCCATAAGCCACTGCACTAATCACTGCACACATCTGTTCCTCATTTCCCACTGATCTGATTGCTGCAAACACCTGTTTCACATTTACTGACTGCATTTAAGCCACTCTCACACACAGCCACCTTGCGAAGTCTAATTGTTCCCATGGTCATTATTCTAAGCGTGTTTCTCTGGATTGGATTGCCTGTGTATGACTCTGGACTGTGTACCCCGTTGATGATTCCTGCTTCCTGCCATTGCGACCATTGCTGGATTATTGAACTGTTTCCCGGATTACCTACGTTGTTCCTGTTTTCTGGTGATTATTCTGCCTGTTGACTATTCTAATAAAGCCTTGCAATTGGATCCGCACGTCTCTGACTCCTCCCTGTGACAGAAGACTTCGCCAAACCAGGATCCAGCGGCTTTGTTTCACCCCCAGCATCATCATGGACCCAGTCAACCAACTTCTGCTTCTCCGACAAGGAGATCGCCCCATCGAGGAATATGTTCTCCATTTCTGTGAGTTGTTGAAGAACACACCATTTTTTGATGAAGTTTACTTCAAGGACTTATTTCGGAGGGGACTTAATGAGCCAACTAAGTCAATGTTGCCAGGAGGGGAATTCAGATGTCCACTAAGGGACGTAATGGACTATGCACTATTGTTATGTGGCTCTCCGCTTACTGTGGAGGTTCTAGAAGGGCCACAGTACAAGATGTCTGCTAGCTTCGAGCCACAGCACAAGAGGTCTGCTAGCCCAGAACCACAGCAGCCACACTTTACCACGGGGTGGAAAAGGTTAATTTCTAGCGTGGAGGACCCACCGCTGCTGTCGGCTCGAGCAGCTGGTCTCCCAACCAGCCCTCCAGTGACTGCGCCGCCAGAGCGCCCTCCAGTGACTGCGCCGCCAGAGCGCCCTCCAGTGACTGCGCCGCCAGAGCGCCCTCCAGTGACTGCGCCGCCAGAGCGCCCTCCAGTGACTGCGCCGCCAGAGCGCCCTCCAGTGACCGCTCGCTCAGAGCCTGCTCTTCCAGAGTCTCCGCTGGAGACGCCCAGCCCTCCTGAATCTCCGCTGGGGTCGTCCAGTTCTCCAGAGCCCGCTCCTCAAGAGCGTCGTCCAGAGCCCGCTTCACAAGAGCTCCGCTCCACTCCGCTGGTTCAGCCCTGCCTTCCAGACACTCCGCTGATTCAGCCCTGCCTTCCAGAGACCCCGCTGGTTCCGCCCAGCCTTCCAGAGACTCCGCTGGTTCCGCCCAGCCTTCCAGAGACTCCGCTGGTTCCGCCCAGCCTTCCAGACACTCCGCTGATTCAGCCCTGCCTTCCAGAGACTCCGCTGGTTCCGCCCAGCCTTCCAGAGACTCCGCTGGTTCAGTCCTGCCTTCCAGAGACTCCGCTGGTTCCGCCCAGCCTTCCAGAGACTCCGCTGGTTACATCCAGTCGTCCTGAGATTCCTGTCTGCCCGGTTCTGGTCACGGAGCTCAAGCATGGACTGTTCCCACCCACCCTCCCTGCTGCTCCAGTCCTGCCACCTCTGTCTCCTGACAGTCCCTCTACTCACCCCCATCCCACCTTCGTGGCAGAGGACTTGCCGTGGGACTGCCAGTCGCCATCGGTGTCCAGACTGAAGGACCCCTCACCATCACCTCCAGTCTCAGAGTCCTGGACTCCACCTCGGTCCTCCGACCCTGCGGCTCCACCCCGGCTCTGTGCTCCCTCGTCTCCGTTGTCGGCCGTCGGCCCAACAGCTCCTCCGGGCTCCATCGTCTCTCCGGCTCCGCCCCGGTCAGTCGTCACCCCACCTTCGCCTCTGGACTCCACTCCTCCGGCTGCGCCTCGTCACTCCGTCCTGCCGGCTCTGTGGACCTCCTCCCTCCCGTGGGCACAGCCTCGATCCTCTGTCACTCCGGCTCCGCTGCGTACCTCCGGACCTCCATCTCCGCCGGGGTCGCCAGAGCCTTGGGTTCCGCCTTGGCCCTCCGGATCCTCTGTGTCGCCCAGGACCATCGACTCTCCGGTTCCGCCTCGGGCTCCACCGGCTCTACCTCCGTCGGTCGGCCCCATGCAGGAGCCAACCCTTCCTCCTCCATGGCTTCTCCCTCCGTCGGCTCCGCCTCATTTCGTGGTTCCAGTACCACTACATGGACCTGGCCCTCCATCCCTCCCCCTGTTCCGCCTCCGCTCCACCACCCTCAAGATGGTTAAGGTGGTTAGAGCGTCTGGAAGCCGCTCCTTGCGGAGGGGCTATGTAACGTATCTGGTCTTCCCTGTCATCATGAACTCTTGCACCACACTTCATGGACTACAATCCCCATAAGCCACTGCACTAATCACTGCACACATCTGTTCCTCATTTCCCACTGATCTGATTGCTGCAAACACCTGTTTCACATTTACTGACTGCATTTAAGCCACTCTCACACACAGCCACCTTGCGAAGAATTGTTCCCATGGTCATTATTCTAAGCGTGTTTCTCTGGATTGGATTGCCTGTGTATGACTCTGGACTGTGTACCCCGTTGATGATTCCTGCTTCCTGCCATTGCGACCATTGCTGGATTATTGAACTGTTTCCCGGATTACCTACGTTGTTCCTGTTTTCTGGTGATTATTCTGCCTGTTGACTATTCTAATAAAGCCTTGCAATTGGATCCGCACGTCTCTGACTCCTCCCTGTGACACAGGCACAGAGAAGCTCATTATTGCAGGGGGGAGGGGTGAGAGGCAGAGAGGGTGACAGAGTAGAGAGCCATCCTACAGACCATCTTTGAACAAAATGCACATACTGTATGTAGTGTAATTACATAAATATGTTTGATCTTTGAAGTCTGATATTTTGAGAAAATATAAAGGGTCACTAAGTCTTTCATTGTTCATTTTTTGCAGTTGTTGTTTTTTATTTATTTTTTACTTAACTGTACCATGAACTTGTCCTATTCAGTCACATAGCAAAAGATTTTAAAAAATACAACTTTTTAGCATGATCAATTTATCTTCATTGATAGACAATATTTACATAGTGTTATTTATTGAATATAAAATCATAATAATAAAAAATTAAGACAAACTTTGACAACAAAACAAACGTTACTGTTATCTCTTCAAAACATCTGAAAACCATAATTTTAAGATCAGTTATATATATGTATCACCCCGTTAAAATACTCAACTTGATTTTTAAAGATATTTTGAAAGAATGAAGCGTTTATAGAGCACTTTATTGTGTATTGCTGTACACCCACATGAACTGTGTTCATGTTCATGTTAATTCACAGTACATAAACTTTATATGAATACTTTTTTTAGCTTAATATTAATTAACATTAATAAATGCTATTTATTTATTGGTCATGTTAACTGATATAGTTAATTTTAACAAATGAAACTGGATGGCAACATTTTATATTTTGTGTGTATGTGTCTGTGTGTTGATTTTAAAGTGTAACCCTTTCAATTCTGTAAACTTAAAATCCAAACTAGCAGATGGTTACTGTGAATGCATGTGCCAACTGGGCACCGTCTTCCTTATTGATTCTTAGTTATGACAACAATTGATTTTATACAAAAATATATTATACAAAAATTGTACAGATAGGTAACAATGACATTTAAGCAGAAGTGGTGGATATAAAGGAAGCAATAATAACATTTTGCTATCATCATGAATTACATGTTCTTATTTGTAGCATACTGGTTCACAGTTGGCATCTATCTGAAGTCCTTGCATTGATTACATTTAATTAAATCAACATTATATTTGGTCAGTCTGATCTTGAGGCCTTAGAGATGTTAAATTGTGAAGATCTTGAGTTTTCATTAAAGGGCATGTCCGTGGTGGCCTGACAAAGTTTGATGTTTCTGCATAGACATAGAAGTGGTTATAACTTAGCCTGAAAATGTCTGATCTGCCACAAAATTCACAGGTTTGGTAAGAGTCCTGGCCTGAAGACACCTAAAGACCAATATTCAGATATTATCATAGCGCCACCTGTTGGCAGCAGGATATCTCATATATTTCACTAACTCAAACACACCAAGGTCAATCTGCACCAAACTTCATATGTTTGATAATAGTGCTGGCCTGAACACATCTACATGTCAATAATCAGTTATAGGCATAGCGCCACCAGCTGGCAGCAGCAATTTTGGCACATTTAAATGACTTATGACATATTTTTTCTATATTTACTGTATTAAAAGCATACTGCCCACCGATTGCTGTTTTCCTGAAGCCACCGGTCGGCGGTGAGCCCGGGTGCGAGGGCCCGTTCATCGCTGCTCGCAGCTTTAATTTTTTTTTTTTTTTAAATTTTTTGTTAACCTTCCGGGCACTTAAGGGGGTCTTAACATACTCAAAAACTCTTGAAAATTTGCACAGACGTCGGAATCTGCGGCCATCAGGACGCCACAGAGGCTGGTACCGGGGCGTGGCAAGGGGACTCTACAGCGCCCCCTGGAATTTTGAGGGCCATATAGCACACATACTTGAACATACACATATGAAACTCGGTACACATATAGAACTCATTAAGCTGAACAACTTTTGTACTCTATGTCATTTTCTCCACGCAACAGGAAGTGAGATATTTAGGGCTGTGTAAAAAGCGCATGCTCTGGAATTTAACGTACTCCTCCCAGGGTTTCGATAGGATTGTCACCAAACTCGGTCAGCATGATCTCAAGACATTGGGGACGCTAAATTGCGAGGGGATTTTTGATATCTCGAACGGTTTGGCCGTGGCAAGGCGACAAAGTTATGGCGAGAAATGAGAAACAGGAAGTGTCTAATAACTGTTGCACACATTGCCTGATTCTGATGAAACTTCACCAGATTGTTCGTTGTATGATGCCGATTCCATAAATGTGACTATTATGAGTCAAAGTTATAGCGCCACCAACTGGCAGCAGGAAGCGTGTCATTTTCAAAATGCTTTGAAATCAGCCTCTTAATTTTACTTGATTTTCTTTAAACTTCATCAAAATCATGTCAAAACACGGCTGATAAGAATATGTAAAGGGGTCGATGATAAATCAAATGCTGTTGCCATGGCAACGTCTCAAACTTTAAAATTAGATTCCTGTCTTTTCGAGGCAGATAACATGCTAAGAATTTCATGAAACTCAACACACACATCAATATTAATGATAGTTTGACACTGGCAAAAGGTCATAAATGGGCGTGGAGCAGGCACTCTATAGCGCCATCTTTTGACAAAAGTTGGGGGGTTAGTTTTTCCTACAGTCACCAAACTCTGTACATATATTGTTCTCATCAATCTGGACAACTTTCTAAATTAAACTCATTAGCTAAGACCAACAGGAAGCCGGCTATTTCCATTTGAATGTGTTTTTTTGGAAAAATCAGGCTGTAAACAAATTCACACTTCTTCTAAGAACAACCATCTATTCACACCAAACTTTTTTAACATGAAGAGAAGATTCTGAAGATGTTAAATTGCGAGCGGATTTTGGATATCTTGAATGGTGTTGACGTGGTAATTTTTTAAAGATGTAGTAAAAAACATAACCGTCATTTTATTTATATCTTTAAAGTGCAGCATCCAAACTCTTTACAACTTTTTTCACACAGAGATCTAATCATTCTGAGCAAGTGGTGTTAATATAAATTTTCTACAAGCTTCAATGAATTAATGAAAATTAAAAAACGAAATCAGAAACCTGCTGTCACTCTGGGTGAATGTCTCTACTGTATGTATGTGCGTTCAGTCAGGCTGAGAGAAGCTCATTATTGCAGGGGGGAGGGGTGAGAGGCAGAGAGGGTGACAGAGTAGAGAGCCATGCTACAGACCATCTTTGAGTTAGAAATGCACATATATGTACTTTAATTACATAAATATGTCTGATCTTTGAGTGTCTGATATTTTGAGAAAATATAAAGGGTCATTAAGTCTTTCATTGTTTGTATTTTGCAGTTGTTGTTTTTTATTTATTTTTTACTGAACTATACCATGAACTTGTCCTATTCAGTCACATAGCAAAAGATTAAGAAAAATACAACTTTTAAGCATGAGTGATTTATCTTCATTGTAGACAATATTTTCATAGTGTTATTTATTAAATATAAAATTATAATAATTAAAAATTTCAAGACAAACTTTGACAACAAAAACTTTGCTGTTATCTGTTCAAAACATCTGAAAACCATCATTTTAAGATCAGTTATATATATATCGCCCCATTAAAATACTCAACTTGATTTTTAAAGATATTTTGAAGGAATGAAGCGTTTATAGAGCACTTTATTGTGTATTGCTGTACACCCACATTAACTGTGTTCATGTTAATTCACAGTACATAAACTATATATAAATACTTTTTTTAGCTTAATATTAATTAACATTAATAAATGCTATTTATTTATTGGTCATGTTAACTAATATAGTTAATGTTAACAAATGAAAGTGGATGGCAACATTTTATATTTTGTGTGTATGTGTCTGTGTGTTGATTTTAAAGTCTAACCCTTTCAATTCTGTAAACTTAAAATCCAAACTAGCAGAGGGTTACTGTGAATGCATGTGCCAACTGGGCACCGTCTTCCTTATTGATTCTTAGTTATGTAGTGCTTAAGAGTGATGTCTTATAACAGGAGTCACCAGCAAAGCAATATCCACACAAAAATTGTACAGATAGGTAACAATGACATTTAAGCAGAAGTGGTGGACGTAAAGCAAGCAATAAAAACATTTTGTTATCATCATGAATTACATGTTCTTATCATCATCATCAGAATATTGGGAAAATGTTCCCTATATTGTGAACGGCTTTGGGATATCTTGAACGGTGTTGATGTGGTGATTTATGAAAGTAACAATAAAAAAGATGAAGAGATATTTTCATTTATCTTTAAATTGCATTATTCTAACTCATCAAAACTTTTTACATATAAAGAACAAGAAATCCTTAGGATATACGTGTAGTTTCAAAATGTTATCATGCTCAGAGGCCCCAAAAACATTAAAAGTGTCATTTAAATTTGTCAAATTAAAGCTCTAATACCAGGGATGAACACTAGAGGTCCTCATAAGATAAGGAATCGTTTGACCTCTAATGCTATTTAGCTCATTGTCAGTGTATAAGAATGACAATAATCCATAGAATCAGTTGATATAGACTGTACTGTCAGTGTACTTTTACATAATTATTTTGTATAGGTGCTTAAAGAGCATTAAAATCTTTTTTTTATCTTTTAAGGGAAAATTATATGATTTAAATACATATATATACACTCTCAGTGGTAGAACAAACAATCTTATAAGTATGACACTATAATGCTCAGTTCACTTAAAGGTTGTATCAGCGATTTCTAGCCTAAAACATAAAGTGTCAAATTCAGCTGACCTTTATTCACGATCCGCTCGCTGCCTGCCCCATAAATTGTCTGTGAAAAAACCGCGTCTCTCTGGTCAGCCTAGGGTCCGAGATATGCCAAAAAAACAATCGGCACTATCAACTATTCCACAGATAAACAAACCGTGTTCCAACCAATCAGCATCAGGGGGTTCGTGTTGTGGCCTTTCCTACTGGTGCTGGGATGTGAGGGAGGCGGAGCGAAAGTCCACAACACCAAACCCCTGACGCTGATTGGTTGGAACAATGTTTGTTTTTGCTGTGGAAAGGTTGGTAGTGCCGATTGTTTTTTTGGCATATCTCGGACCCTAGGCTGACCAGAGAGACGCGGTTTTTTCACAGACAATTTATGGGGCAGGCAGCGAGCGGATCGTGAATAAAGGTCAGCTGAATTTGACACTTTATGTTTTAGGCTAGAAATCGCTGATACAACCTTTAATTAGAATGAGAAACAAATACAAAAAGGCCAAACAAAAAATCAACTAAGTTAATATGTATTTATTTTTAATATATTTGTTTATAATTATTTCACAGATGCTTATAGATTATTAAAATAATATTTAAAAATGCTTGTAGACCATAAAACATGGTAACTATTTAAAATAGGGTCTCTTTTGTTAACAATGGCTAATGAACTAACAAACACGAACAAACAACGAACAATATATTTGTACTCGATTTTCTTCAAACTTCATCAGAATAATGTAAAAGCCCAGATGCATCAAATGCTGTTGCCATGGCAAATAAATAAAAATAAAAAATACATTAAAATATTTGTTTCCTGTGATATTTAAGGCAGATAGCGTGCTTAAAATTTCATTTTCCATTTTCAATTTTCAATGATTTATTATATATTTAAAGTGCAGCATCCTAACTCTTTGAAACTTTTTTCATACAAATAACTATTCATTCTGATCAAACACAGTTCATTTCATAATTATACAAAACTCCACGAATGAAAGAAAAAAAAACATATCTGATCTCACTCTGCTCTGCAGGAGGAGAGACAGTAAGGGTTAGTCCAAAGGGTTACTGTGAATGCATGTGCCAACTGGGCACCGTTTTCCTGATGCTATCGGGATGGCGACTGCACAGACGGCGAGGGCCCGGTCATCGCTGCTTGCAGCTTTAATTATTATTATTATTATTATTTTTTTTTCAATGTTTTGGGGGATTTCGGGGGCCTTAACATACACGAAAACTCTTGAAACTTTGTACACACATTGGAACCTGCGGCCATCAGGGCCGGACAGACTTTGACATGGGGGGGTCACCTGGGGGGGGCATGGCACAGCGTTAAAAATTGCGACTTTTGAAGGGCTCTGGAGCGCACAACGGTTGACCTACAGTCACCAAAATTCATACACATATAGACCTCATCGGGCCGAACAAATTTCACACTCATAGTCCGTGCTTCGCCAAACAGGAAGTCGGCTATTCAGGGATGTCTAAAAAGTGCATGCAATGGAATTTGAAATACTCCTACTAGGCCTTTCAACCGATGGCCACCAAACTCGGTCAGCATGATCTCAAGACATTGGGGACGCAAAATTGCCAGGGGATTTTTGATATCTCGAACGGTTTGACCGTGACGGGGCGACAAATTTATGGCGAGAAATGAGAAACAGGAAGTGCCTAATAACTTTGACATACTTTGTCTGATTTTGACCAAACTTCAGCAGTTTGTTCATCGTCTGATGCCGATCACAGAGATGTGACTATTATGAGTCAAAGTTATAGCGCCACCAACTGGCAGCAGAAAGCGTGACGTTTTTGAAACGCTTTAAACTCAGCCTCTTAATTTTACTCAATTTGCTTCAAACTTCATCCCAATAATGTCAAAACACGACCGATAAGAATCTGTGAAGGGCGTTATCCATAACTTTTATCATGTTGCCATGGCAACGTGTCAAACTTTAACTTTAGTTTTTTGTGTTTTTGAGCCACTTAAAATGCTTAGAATTTCATGAAACTCAACACACACATCTGTATTAATGACAGTTAAACACTGATAAAAGCCCATAAATGGGCGTGGAGCAGGCGCTCCATAGCGCCACCTTTTGACAAAAGTTGGGGGGTTACTTTGTCCTACAGTCACCAAACTCGGTACATATATTGGACTCATCAAGCCGGACAACTTTCTAATTTACACCCATTAGCTACGACCAACAGGAAGTCAGCTATTTTTATTTAAATATGGATTTTTGGAAAAATCAAGCTGTGGAATTTGAAATACTCCTCCTAGACCTTTCCACCGATGGCCACCAAACTCGGTCAGCATGATCTCAAGATATTGGGAATGCAAAATTGCCAGGGGATTTTTGGTATCTCGAACGGTTTGGCCTTGGCAGGGCGACAAATTATGGCGAGAAATGAGAAACAGGAAATGTCTAATAATTTTGACACACTTTATCTGATTTTGACCAAACTTAAGCAGTTTGTTCGTCGTATGATACCGATCACAGAGATGTGACTATTATGAGTCAAAGTTATAGCGCCACCAACTGGCAGCAGGAAGTGTGTTGCTTGCAAAACGCTTTTAAATCAACCTCTTAATTTTACTCAAATTGCTTCAAACTTCATCAGAATAATATCAAAACACGGCCGATGAGAATCTGTGAAGGGGTCCTTGATACATCAAATGCTGTTGCCATGGCAACATGTCAAACTTTAACATTTGTTTCCTGTGTTTTTAAATATAGCTGTGAATAAATTCATATCACTCATAGCAGAATCAGACAGTTCACACCAAACTTTGTCAACATGATGCCAAGATACTGAAGATGTTAAATTGTGAACGGCTTTGGGACATCTTGAACGGTGTTGATGTGGTGATTTATGAAAGTAACAATAAAAAAGATGAAGAGTTATTTTCATATATCTTTAAATTGCATTATTCTGACTCATCAAAACTTTTTACATATAAAGAACAAGAAATTCTTAGGAAATACGTGTAGTTTCAAAATGTTATCATGCTCAGAGGCCCCAAAAACATTAAAAGTGTCACATAAATTTGTCAGATTAAAGCTCTAATACCAGGGATGAACACTAGAGGTCCTCATAAGATAAGGAATCGTTTGACCTCTAATGCTATTTAGCTCATTCTCAGTGTATAAGAATGAAAATAATCCATAGAATCAGTTGATATAGACTGTACTGTCAGTGTACTTTTACATAATTATTTTGTATAGGTGCTTAAAGAGCATTAAAATCTTTTTTTAATCTTTTAAGGAAAAATTATATGATTTATATACATATATACAATCTCACTGATAGAATAAAAAATCTTATAAGTATGACACTATACTGCTCAGTTCACTTAATTAGAATGAGAAACAAATACATCAACTAAGTTAATATGTATTTATTTTTAATATATTTGTTTATAATTATGTCACAGATGCTTATAGATCATTAAAATAATATTTAAAAATGGATGTAGATCCTAAAACATGGTAACTATTTAGAAAAGGGTCTCTTTTGTTAACATTGGTTAATGAACTAACACACGAACGAACAACGAACAATATATTTGTACTCGATTTTCTTCAAACTTCATCAGAATGATGTAAAAACACGGCCGATGAGAGTCTGTAAAGGCGTCCCTGATGCATCAAATGCTGTTGCCATGGCAAATAAATAAAAATACAAAATACATTCAAATATTTGTTTCCTGTGTTTTTGAGGCAGATAGCGTGCCTAGAATTTTATTTTCCATTTTCAATTTTCAATGATTTATTATAAATTTAAAGTGCAGCATCCTAACTCTTTGAAACTTTTTTCATACAAATAACTATTCATTCTGATCAAACACAGTTCATTTCATAATTATACAAAACTCCACGAATGAAAGAAAATTAAAAAACAAATCTGATCTCACTCTGCTCTGCACTCTATGTGTGTGTTTGTGTGGTAAGTGGCTGAGTGTAAGGAGGTGGGATGGGTGGTAAGAGAAAGAGTCAGACAGGAGGAGAGACAGTTAGGGTTAGTCCAAAGGGTTATTGTGAATGCATGTGCCAACTGGGCACCGTTTTCCTGATGCTATCGGGATGGCGACTGCCAGACGGCGAGGGCCCGGTCAACGCTGCTTGCAGCTTTAATTTTTTTTTTTTTTACACCTTCCGGGCACTTTTGGGGGCCTTAACATACTCAAAAACTCTTGAAAATTTGCACACACGTCGGAATCTGCGGCCATCAGGACGCCACAGAGGCTGGGACCCGGGCGTGGTTCAGGGCCTCTACAGCGCCCCCTGGAACACAGTTTGAAAACTTGATGTACTGCGCACACATACTTGCACGTATTGATATGAAACTCGGTACACATATAGGACTCACCGAGCTGAACAACTTTTGTACTCTATGTCATAGGCTCCACGCAACAGGAAGTGAGATATTTAGGGCTGTTTAAAAAGCGCATGCTCTGGAATTTAACGTACTCCTCCCAGGAATTCCATTGTATTATCACCAAACTCGGTCAGCATGATCTCAAGACATTGGGGACGCTAAATTGCGAGGAGATTTTTGATATCTCGAACGGTTTGGCCGTGGCAAGGCGACAAAGTTATGGCGAGAAATGAGAAACAGGAAGTGTCTAATAACTGTTGCACACATTGCCTGATTCTGATGAAACTTCACCAGTTTGTTCGTTGTATGATGCCGTTTCCTTAAATGTGACTATTATGAGTCAAAGTTATAGCGCCACCAACTGGGAGCAGGAAGTGTGTCATTTTCAAAATGCTTTGAAATCAGCCTCTTAATTTTACTCGATTTTCTTTAAACTTCATCAAAATCATGTCAAAACACGACCGATAAGAATATGTAAAGGGGTCGATGATAAATCGAATGCTGTTGCCATGGCAACATGTCAAACTTTAAAATTAGATTCCTGTCTTTTCAAGGCAGATAACATGCTTAGAATTTCATGAAACTCAACACACACATCAATATTAATGATAGTTAGACACTGGCAAAAGGTCATAAATGGGCGTGGAGCAGGCACTCTATAGCGCCATCTTTTGACAAAAGTTGGGGGGTTAGTTTTTCCTACAGTCACCAAACTCTGTACATATATTAATCTCATCAATCTGGACAACTTTCTAAATCAAACTCATTAGCTAAGACCAACAGGAAGCCGGCTATTTTAATTTGAATGTGGATTTTTGGAAAAATCAGGCTGTAAACAATTTCACACTCCTTTTAAGAACAACCAGCTATTCACACCAAACTTTTTTAACATGAAGAGAAGATTCTGAAGATGTTAAATTGCGAGCGGATTTGTGATATCTTGAACGGTGTGGACGTGGTGATTTTTTAAAGATATAGTAAAAAATATTTTTATATCTTTAAAGTGCAGCATCCAAACTCTTTAAAACTTTTTTCACACAGAGATCTAATCATTCTGAGCAAGTGCTGGTAATATCAAAACTATTCAAGCTTCTATGAATTAAAGAAAATTTAAAAAAGAACTCAGAAACCTCACTCTGCCTGACTGTGTTCAGTCACTGCAGAATGACAGTTAGAGTGGCTTAAGGGGGGAGGGGTGAAAGGGAGAGAGGGAGAGAGGGAGAGAGGGATAGAGAGTGAAACATGCTATCTTGCTATAGACCATCTTTGAGAAATGCACATATATATATAGTGTAATCGAAATAAATACGTCTGATCTTTGAGAGTCTGATATTTTGAGAAAATATAAAGGGTCACTAAGTCATTCATTGTTTGTATTTTGCAGTTGTTGTTTTTTTATTTATTTATTTTTTTTACTGAACTATACCATGAACTTGTCCTATTCAGTCACATAGCAAAAGATTAAGAAAAATGCAACTTTTAGCATTAGCGATTTATCTTCATTGATAGACATTTATTTTCATAGTGTTATTTATTGAATATAAAATTTAAATTAACAATTTCAAGACAAACTTGGACAACAAAACAAGCTTTGCTGTTATCTGTTCAAAACATCTGAAAATTATACCATTTTAAGATGAGTTATATATATATATATATATATATATATATATATATCGCCCCATTTCAATACTCAACTTGCAGCTTTAATTAGGGCCCGAGCCCAAAAGGGCGAAGGCCCTATTGTTCTTCTAAGGGTTCTTATTAGGGCCCGAGCCCAAAAGGGCGAAGGCCCTATTGTTTTTCTAAGGATTATTATTAGGGCCCGAGCACCGATGGTGTGAGGACCCTATTGGATCTGCTTCGTTTATTATTAGGGCCCGAGCCCAGAATGGGCGAAGGCCCTATTGTTTTTCTAAGGATTATTATTATTATTATTATTATTATTATTATTTCATCAATGTTTTGGGTCATTTCGGGGCCCTTAACATACACGAAAACTCTTGAAACTTTGCACACACATTGGAACCTGCGGCCATCAGGGCCGGACAAACTTTGACATGGGGGGGTCACCTGGGGGGGGGTGTGGCACAGCGTTAAAAATTTTTACTTTTGAGGGACTCTGGAGCACACACCGGTTGACCTACATTTATCAAAATTGATACACATATAGACCCCATTGGGCCGAACAACTTTCATGCTCAAAGTCAGTGCTTCGCCCAACAGGAAGTCAGCTATTCAGGGATGTCTAAAAAGCGCATGCAATGGAATTTGATATACTCCTCCTAGGTGTATCCACCGATGGCCACCAAACTAGGTCAGCATGATCTCAAGACATTGGGGACGCAAAATTGCCAGGGGAATTTTGATATTTCGAACGGTTTGGCCGTGGCGGGGCGACAAATTTATGGCGAGAAATGAGAAACAGGAAGTGTCTAATAACTTTAACACACTTTGTCTGATTTTGACCAAACTTCAGCAGTTTGTTCATCGTCTGATGCCAATCACAGAGATGTGACTATTATGAGTTAAAGTTATAGCGCCACCAACTGGCAGCAGAAAGCGCAACGTTTTCTAAATGCTTTTAAATCAGCCTCTTAATTTTACTCAATTTGCTTGAAACTTCATCCCAATAATGTCGAAACACGGCCGATGAGAATCTGTGAAGGGCATTATCGATAACTTTTATCATGTTGCCATGGCAACGTGTCAAACTTTAACTTTAGTTTTTTGTGTTTTCGAGCCACTTAAAATACTTGGAATTTCATGAAACTCAACACACACATCTGTATTAATGATATTTAGACACTGATAAAAGCCCATAAATGGGCGTGGAGGAGGCACTCTATAGCGCCACCTTTTGACAAAAGTTGGGGGTTTAGTTTTGCCTACAGTCACCAAACTCGGTACATATATTGGTCTCATCAAGCCGGACAACTTTCTAATTAACACTCATTAGCTATAATAAACAGGAAGTTGGCTATTTTTATTTGAATGTGGATTTTTGGAAAAATCAGGCTGTAAATAAAATCATACTAAACAAAGCAGAAACAAGAAGTTCACACCAAACTTTGTCAATATGATAAGAATATACTCAAAATGCTAACTTGTGAGCGGATTTTGGATATCTTGAACGGTGTTGATGTGGTGATTTTTTAAAAGTCACAGTAAAAAAAGTTGCATTCATTTTTCTATATCTTTAAAGTGCCTAATACCAACTCTTCAAAACTTTGTATGTATGAAGAACAAATCATTCTTAGAAAATACGCTTGGTATCAAAATTGTATCATGCTCAGAGGCCCCAAAAACATTAAAAGTATCCAGAAGTGAGAGAGGGAGAAATGAAGACTGTAATACAAGGGATGAACACCAGAGGTCCTCGTATGATAAGGAATATTTTTACCTCTAATCCTATTCTGTTTATTCTCAATGTGCAACAAAGAAACGAATGCATATATTTATTTGGAGTTGTTATGTACTGTACTGTCAGAATACTTTTACATAATTTTAAAATAAACACTAAAAAGCATAAAAAAATTAGTTATTTTTTTAATTAAAAATTATGAAATGTTTTGTTTGTCTCTCACTGATTTGGTAACACTTTCTATGAAGCCCCTATTATAAGGGTATTTCTAAGGCATTATAATGAACGTATAATGCATTATAAAAAAACGTATAATATATTATATCATCCAATGAATATTCATAACAACAATTATCATACTTTATACTTAAATATTAGAGGTTATAACTTTTAAGATTATGATTATTTATAACACACAGTAGACACCATTTTAAACCTACTTCATTTGTAATGGACTATATCATATTAGATTTATTTTTTACATTATATTCTATTCTATTGACTATTAACAACTAACTCTCACCAACTAACACTCCTTACAGTGTAGACTTAGTTTAATGTTAGGCTAAGTAGAAGGTTCATGTTCTTGCAAAGTTACTTATAATCAGTTTGTCTTTTGGGGAACTGTCTAAATACAGTGTTAGCATATATTTAGCACACTACTAATAATAATTACTGCTAGCTGACATGCAGTTGCAGAGTTACTTATAAAAAGCTGTCTAACGGGTACCATCAAAATAATTAAACTGATCATATTATACATTCATCTGATCTGATACCTGATCTTATGGCTATTTGAGAATTATTATTATTATTACTTATAAGTGATCTTTGTATGCTTTAAGTAAAGTGACATCAGTAAGATGGCAAAATATGAGACTTATACATTATAACTATGAGGAGGTAATCATACTCATAAAAGCTATAATAAAAAAAGTAAAAATTCTAATACATTAAAACTGTTCTTATGAATGCTCATGAGATGATACAACATATTATAAGGTTTTTATAATTTATTATGCATTCATTATAATGCCTTAAGAATACCCTTATAATGTATTATTAATACATGAACCCACAAATATTTTTAACAAATATAAATAAATGTACTAATGTACCTTTTAATAATATATGAATACTTTTTTTTACCTTAATATTAATTAATATTAATAAATGCTATTTAATTATTGTTCATGTTAACTAATATAGTTAATGTTAACAAATTAAACTGGATGGCAAAATTTTAAATATTGTGTGTATGTGTCTGTGTGTTGATTTTAATTAACCCTTTCAATTCTGTAAACTTTAAATCCAAACTGGCAGAGGGTTACTGTGAATGCATGTGCCAACTGGGCACCGTTTTCCTGATGCTATCAGGATGGTGACTGCGCATATGGCGAGGGCCCGGTCATCGCTGCTTGCAGCTTTAATTATTATTAGGGCCCGAGCCCAAAAGGGCGAAGGCCCTATTGTTCTTCTAAGGATTCTTATTTTTTTTTTTTATTTTTTTTTTTTTTCAACCGTTGGGGCACTTTTGGGGGCCTTAACATACTCAAAAACTCTTGAAAATTTGCACACACGTTGGAATCTGCCGTCGTCCAGACGCCACAGAGGCTGGGACCCGGGCGTGGTTCAGGGCCTCTACAGCGCCCCCTGGAACACAGTTTGAAAACTTGATGTACTGTGCACACATACTTGCACGTATTGATATGAAACTCGGTACACATATAGAACTCACCGAGCTGAACAACTTTTGTACTCTATGTCATGGGCTCCACGCAACAGGAAGTTAGATATTTAGGGCTGTTTAAAAAGCGCATGCTCTGGAATTTAACGTACTCCTCCCAGGATTTCTATACGATTGTCACCAAACTCGGTCAGCATGATCTCAAGACATTGGGGACGCTAAAATGCGAGGGGATTTTTGATATCTCGAACGGTTTGGCCGTGGCAAGGCGACAAAGTTTTGGCGAGAAATGAGAAACAGGAAGTGTCTAACAGGAAGTGTCTAATAACTGTTGCACACATTGTTCGTTGCACCAGTTTGTTCGTTGTATGATGCCGATTCCATAAATGTGACTATTATGAGTCAAAGTTATAGCGCCACCAACTGGCAGCAGGAAACGTGTCATTTTCAAAATGCTTTGAAATCAGCCTCTTAATTTTACTCGATTTTCTTTAAACTTCATCAAAATCATGTCAAAACACGGCCGATAAAGAATATGTAAAGGGGTCGATGATAAATCAAATGCTGTTGCCATGGCAACGTGTCAAACTTTAAAATTAGATTCCTGTCTTTTCAAGGCAGATAACATGCTTAGAATTTCATGAAACTCAACACACACATCAATATTAATGATAGTTAGACACTGGCAAAAGGTCATAAATGAGCGTGGAGCAGGCACTCTATAGCGCCATCTTTTGACAAAAGTTGGGGGGTTAGTTTTTCCTACAGTCACCAAACTCTGTACTTATATTGTTCTCATCAATCTTGACAACTTTCTAAATCAAACTCATTAGCTAAGACCAACAGAAAGCCGGCTATTTTGATTTGAATGTGGATTTTTTGAAAAATCAGGTAGTAAACAAATTCACACTACTCCTAAGAACAACCAGCTGTTCACACCAAACTTTTTTAACATGAAGAGAAGATTCTGAAGATGTTAAATTGCGAGCGGATTTTGGATATCTCGAACGGTGTTGACGTGGTGATTTTTTAAAGATGTAGTAAAAAACATAACCCTAATTTTTTATATCTTTAAAGTGCAGCATCCAAACTCTTTAAAACTTTTTTCACACAGAGATCTAATCATTCTGAGCAAGTGCTGGAAATATAAATTTTATACAAGCTTCAATGAATTAAAGAAAATTAAAAAGATAACTCAGAAACCTGCTGTCACTCTGGTGAATGTCTCTATAGTATATGTGTGCGTTCAGTCAGGCACAGAGAAGCTCATTATTGCAGGGGGGAGGGGTGAGAGGCAGAGAGGGTGACAGAGTAGAGAGCCATCCTACAGACCATCTTTGAACAAAATGCACATACTGTATGTAGTATAATTACATAAATATGTCTGATCTTTGAGAGTCTGATATTTTGAGAAAATATAAAGGGTCACTAAGTCTTTCATTGTTCGTATTTTGCAGTTGTTGTTTTTTATTTATTTTTTACTTAACTGTACCATGAACTTGTCCTATTCAGTCACATAGCAAAAGATTTTAAAAAATACAACTTTTTAGCATGATCAATTTATCTTCATTGATAGACAATATTTACATAGTGTTATTTATTGAATATAAAATAATAATAATAAAACATTAAGACAAACTTTGACAACAAAACAAACGTTACTGTTATCTCTTCAAAACATCTGAAAACCATAATTTTAAGATCAGTTATATATATATATATATATATATATATATATATATATATATATCACCCCGTTAAAATACTCAACTTGATTTTTAAAGATATTTTGAAAGAATGAAGCGTTTATAGAGCACTTTATTGTGTATTGCTGTACACCCACATGAACTGTGTTCATGTTCATGTTAATTCACAGTACATTAAATATATATGAATACTTTTTTTTAGCTTAATATTAATTAACATTAATAAATGCTATTTATTTATTGGTCATGTTAACTAATATAGTTAATTTTAACAAATGAAACTGGATGGCAACATTTTATATTTTGTGTGAATGTGTCTGTGTGTTGATTTTAAAGTCTAACCCTTTCAATTCTGTAAACTTAAAATCCAAACTAGCAGATGGTTACTGTGAATGCATGTGCCAACTGGGCACCGTCTTCCTTATTGATTCTTAGTTATGTAGCACTTAAGAGTGATGTCTTATAACAGGAGTCACCAGCAAAGCAATATCCACACAAAAATTGTACAGATAGGTAACAATGACATTTAAGCAGAAGTGGTGGACGTAAAGCAAGCAATAATAACATTTTGCTATCATCATGAATCATGTTCTTATCATCATCATCAGAAAATAGGCAATTTGTAGCATACTGGTTCACAGTTGGCATTTATCTGAAGTCCTTGCATTGATTGCATTCAGTTAAATCAACATTATATTTGGTCAGTCTGATCTTGAGGCCTTAGAGATGTTAAATTGTGAAGATCTTGAGTTTTCATTAAAGGGCATGTCCGTGGTGGCCTGACAAAGTTTGATGTTTCTGCATAGACATAGAAGTGGTTATAACTTAGCCTGAAAATGTCTGATCTGCCACAAAATTCACAGGTTTGGTAAGAGTCCTGGCCTGAAGACACCTAAAGACCAATATTCAGATATTATCATAGCGCCACCTGTTGGCAGCAGGATATCTCATATATTTCACTAACTCAAACATACCAAGGTCAATCTGCACCAAACTTCATATGTTTGATAATAGTGCTGGCCTGAACACATCTACATGCCAATAATCAGTTATAGGCATAGCGCCACCAGCTGGCAGCGACAAGTTTGGCACATTTAAGTGACTTTGACATATTTCTCCTACATTTACTGTATTAAAAGCATACTGCCCACCGTTTGCTGTTTTCCTGAAGCCACCGGTCGGCGGTGAGCCCGGGTGCGAGGGCCCGTTCATCGCTGCTCGCAGCTTTAATTAGGGCCCGAGCACCGATGGTGTGAGGACCCTATTGGATCTGCTCCGTTTATTATTATTATTAGGGCCCGAGCACCGATGGTGTGAGGACCCTATTGGATCTGCTTCGTTTATTATTATTAGGGCCCGAGCACCGATGGTGTGAGGACCCTATTGGATCTGCTTCGTTTATTAGGGCCCGAGCCCAAAAGGGCGAAGGCCCTATTGTTTTTCTAAGGATTATTAGGGCCTGAGCCCAAAAGGGCGAAGGCCCTATTGTTCTTCTAAGGGTTCTTATTTTTTTTTTTATTTTTTTTTTTTTAAACCTTCTGGGCACTTTTGGGGGCCTTAACATACTCAAAAACTCTTGAAAATTTGCACACACGTCGGAATCTGCGGCCATCAGGACGCCACAGAGGCTGGGACCCGGGCGTTGTTCAGGGCCTCTACAGCGCCCCCTGGAACACAGTTTGAAAACTTGATGTACTGCGCACACATACTTGCACATATTGATATGAAACTCGGTACACATATAGATCTCACTGAGCCAAACAACTTTTGTACTCTATGTCATGGGCTGAACGCAACAGGAAGTGAGATATTTAGGGCTGTTTAAAAAGCGCATGCTCTGGAATTTAACGTACTCCTCCCAGGGTTTCCATAGGATTGTCACCAAACTCGGTCAGCATGATCTCAAGACATTGGGGACGCTAAATTGCGAGGGGATTTTTGATATCTCGAACGGTTTGGCCGTGGCAAGGCGACAAAGTTATGGCGAGAAATGAGAAACAGGAAGTGTCTAATTACTGTTGCACACATTGCTTGATTCTTATGAAACTTCACCAGTTTGTTCGGTGTATGATGCCGATTCCATAAATGTGACTATTATGAGTCAAAGTTATAGCGCCACCAACTGGCAGCAGGAAGCGTGTCATTTTCAAAATCCTTTGAAATCAGCCTCTTAATTTTACTTGATTTTCTTCAAACTTCATCAAAATCATGTCAAAACACGGCCGATGAGAATATGTAAAGGGGTCGATGATAAATCAAATGCTGTTGCCATGGCAACGTGTCAAACTTTAAAATTTGATTCCTGTCTTTTCGAGGCAGATAACATGCTTAGAATTTCATGAAACTCAACACACACGTCAATATTAATGATAGTTAGATACTGGCAAAAGGTCATAAATGGGCGTGGAGCAGGCACTCTATAGCGCCATCTTTTGACAAAAGTTGGGGGGTTAGTTTTTCCTACAGTCACCAAACTCTGTACATATATTGTTCTCATCAATCTGGACAACTTTCTAAATCAAACTCATTAGCTAAGACCAACAGGAAGCCGGCTATTTTGATTTGAATGTGGATTTTTGGAAAAATCAGGTTGTAAACAAATTCACACTCCTTCTAAGAAAAATAAGGTATTCACACCAAACTTTTTTAACATGAAGAGAAGATTCTGAAGATGTTAAATTGCGAGCGAATTTGGGATATCTTGAACGGTGTTGACGTGGTGATTTTTTAAAGATGTAGTAAAAAACATAACCGTAATTTTTTTATATCTTTAAAGTGCAGCATCCAAACTCTTTACAACTTTTTTCACACAGAGATCTTATCATTCTGAGCAAGTGGTGTAAATATCAATTTTATACAAGCTTCTATGAATTAAAGAAAATTAAAAAAAGAAATTAGAAACCTGCTGTCACTCTGCCTGTGCCTGTCTGTGTTCAGTCACCATTGAGTCACTGAAGAGTGACTGAAGGGGGGAGGGGTGTAAGGGAGAGAGACCAGTGGAACATGCTGTTTTGCTTAAGACCATCTTTGAGGAAGATGCACATTGCTGTAGCGTAATCGACATAAATATGTCTGATATTTTGAGAAAATATAAAGGGTCATTAAATCTTTCATTGTTTGTATTTTGCAGTTGTTGTTTTTTATTTATTTTTACTGAACTGTACCATGAACTTGTCCTATTCAGTCACATAGCAAAAGATTAAGAAAAATACAACTTTTAAGCATGAGTGAATAATCTTCATTGTAGACAATATTTTCATAGTGTTATTTATTGAATATAATAATTAAAAATTTCAAGACAAACTTTGACAACAAAACAAACTTTGCTGTTATCTGTTCAAAACATCCGAAAACCATCATTTTAAGATCAGTTATATATATATATCGCCCCATTAAAACACTCAACTTGATTTTTAAAGATATTTTGAAAGAATTAAGCGTTTATAGAGCACTTTGTGTATTGCTGTACACCCACATGAACTGTGTTCATGTTCATGTTAATTCACAGTACATAAACTAATTTACCTTTAAACAATATATGAATACTTTTTTTTTAGCTTAATATTAATTAACATTAATAAATGCTATTTATTTATTGGTCATGTTAACTGATATAGTTAATTTTAACAAATGAAACTGGATGGCAACATTTTATATTTTGTGTGTATGTGTCTGTGTGTTGATTTTAAAGTGTAACCCTTTCAATTCTGTAAACTTAAAATCCAAACTAGCAGATGGTTACTGTGAATGCATGTGCCAACTGGGCACCGTCTTCCTTATTGATTCTTAGTTATGTAGCGCTTAAGAGTGATGTCTTGTAACAGGAGGAGTCACCAGCAAAGCAATATCCACACAAAACTTGTACAGATAGGTAACAATGACATTTAAGCAGAAGTGGTGGACGTAAAGCAAGCAATAATAACATTTTGTTATCATCATGAATCATGTTCTTATCATCATCATCAGAGTATAGGGAAAATTTTGCATATTGGTTCACAGTTGGCATTATCTGAAGTCCTTGCATTGATTGCATTTAATTAAATCAACATTATATTTGGTCAGTCTGATCTTGAGGCCTTAGAGATGTTAAATTGTGAAGATCTTGAGTTTTCATTAAAGGGCATGTCCGTGGTGGCCTGACAAAGTTTGATGTTTCTGCATAGACATAGAAGTTGTTATAACTTAGCCATAAAATGTCTGATCTGCCACAAAATTCACAGGTTTGGTAAGAGTCCTGGCCTGAAGACACCTAAAGACTAATATTCAGATATTATCATAGCGCCACTTGTTGGCAGCAGGATATATCATATCTTTCACTAACTCAAACATACCAAGGTCAATCTGCACCAAACTTCATATGTTTGATAATAGTGCTGGCCTGAACACATCTACATGCCAATAATCAGTTACAGGCATAGCGCCACCATCTGGCAGCGGCAAGTTTGGCACATTTAAATGACTTATGACATATTTTTTCTATATTTACTGTATTAAAAGCATACTGCCCACCGTTTGCTGATTTCCTGAAGCCACCGGTCGGCGGTGAATCCAGGTGCGAGGGCCCGTTCATCGCTGCTCGCAGCTTTAATTAGGGCCCGAGCACCGATGGTGTGAGGACCCTATTGGATCTGCTTCGTTTATTATTATTAGGGCCCGAGCACCGATGGTGTGAGGACCCTATTGAATCTGCTCCGTTTATTATTATTATTAGGGCCCGAGCCCAAAGGGGCGAAGGCCCTATTGTTCTTCTAAGGATTCTTCTTTCCTTTTTTTTTAGGGCCCGAGCCCAAAAGGGCGAAGGCCCTATTGTTCTTCTAAGGGTTCTTATTTTTAGGGCCCGAGCCCAAAAGGGCGAAGGCCCTATTGTTTTTCTAAGGATTATTATTAGGGCCCGAGCCCAAAAGGGCGAAGGCCCTATTGTTCTTCTAAGGGTTCTTATTTTTTTTTTTTTTTTTACACCTTCCGGGCACTTTTGGGGGCCTTAACATACTCAAAAACTCTTGAAAATTTGCACACACGTCGGAATCTGCGGCCATCAGGACGCCACAGAGGCTGGGACCCGGGCGTGGTTCAGGGCCTCTACAGCGCCCCCTGGAACACAGTTTGAAAACTTGATGTACTGCGCACACATACTTGCACGTATTGATAT